>NC_056727.1:177995552-178270552 GCF_019279795.1 Protopterus annectens | reverse complement strand
GAGAACATTCTTACTCACATGTCTAGGGTGCATACTTGATTTGTGTAGGATGCAATTCTTTCTGCTAGATTTTCTGCGCAGGTCTGTAGTTAACCCCCAGGTTGAATCTCACTAACTTTTACATCTAAAAGCTCTATTCTCTCATTGGAGTACTTATAAGTGAACCTCAGGAAGTTGGTAGACATATGAAGATAATCAATGTTGTGTCTTTTGGCTTTTCCCGGTTAGGAGTCGCCACAGCGGAACTCCGGTCTGCTAATGACTGGCAGTAGATTTTTACGTGCTGAGTTGCCAGCCCTGACGCACAACCTTCAACGAAGGTACGCCCATTCATGCATGTCTCCACACAGAAGACGCTCTAGCTGAGAATCGAACAGAACAACATCGTACTGTGAGGCGACAATGCTACCGCAGCACCACCACCGCAGTACATATGAAGATAATCAATAAATTGTTCTAATCTTTCTACTGTACTTCCCCATAAGAGGAAGACGTCATCTACAAAACGTACATACCATAACATTGTATTACTAAAATCATTGCCTTGGAGTAGAGTATTGTGTCCACATTGCACCAATGCTAGGTTGGCGTAGCTACTGGCACAAGCCGTGACCATAGCCACGCCAACCTTTTGCAAATAAAATGTCTCATTAAATATGAAAAGATTAGTCTCCAAAATAATCTCAAGTAGGTTACATATCAGGTTCATTTTAGCAGAAGTAAAAAATGTTTTACTACATAGCAATTCACGTACATTCTCAATGCCCCATTCATTAGGTATTACTGTAGAGAGAGATACTATGTCCATCGTAACAAAAAGAAAGTCATTATTTAGCTCTTTCATTTTAGCATAGAGTAAGCCATGAAATGTCTTAGTGTCTCTTATTACAGTACCACAAGTTTCCAAAACGGGGTGCAAGCTCTTCTCTACAAAAATGGATATGGCCTCAGTTGCCCAGCCTCTACTTGAGACAATAAGTCTCATTGAGGGGCACGTCCAATCTGTGTGTACTTTCGGTAGTCCATAAATAATAAGAACTACTGGATTGTCAACAGAAAAATATTTAAAAAGTTCCTCCGTAATTTGACAGGACACTGATAAATCAAAAATTAGGACAGAAATGTTATCAATATCACCTCTAACCATAGTTTTAGAGATTTGTAGGTATGTTTCTCTGTCATTCAGAAGTTCAAGCATCTGCTGCACATAAAACATTTTCTCCATAATGACAACCCCTCCCCCTTTATCAGCTGGTCTAATCTCAATGGACTGCATTGCTTTTAGTTGTGTGAGAGCTTCAGATTCATCTCTATTTAAATTAAAAAACATTGCTGGTCTATTATCTAAAAAAGCTTCCCTAATTTGCTTCTCACAAACAATAACATATGCCTCTACCATGGGATGCATCTTAGGTACTGGGTCTTTTAAAACAGTAATCATTCCTAGCTTCATTGTCCTTAAACATGGTTTTTAAGGTTAAGTTCCTGACAAAAAGTTTTAGTTCTGTCAACAAATCTACCATTACTGTCTTTTGCGCAGGAATGAAGGAAATTCCTTTAATCAACAGTGAAGACTGTGCTTCTGTTAATTGAAAAGAAGAAAGATTAAAATACCAGGTTTTTTAATTCTTGCTGCAAGTTATTATTTGGTTCTGGCATATATCTCCTTCTTGTGTTGGACGAGTTCTCCCTCTCCTCTTAAATCTCTCGCTGATTGGTAATACATTTTTTAGTACAAAAGGTAGAATTGGAGTCTCTACAGTTTGTTGGGGAACTAATGGAAAAGAAACTGCTTCATTACTTGAACTGTTTTTGGCATTGTTAGCTACTGAACTGTCTCCCAAAGGTCTTTTACTTCCCTTTGATTTCTGGAATACAGGGGGAGTTATTGAATTTCCTGTCACTTGAATCACATGTGTAGAAATTTGCATCTCTTGGTTAGGCATAAGGGGTGTCGCTGCTTGTGAGTTCACTTCATCTAAATTGGGAGGGGCTTCTTGACGTTGCTTGGATACCAAATTGGACTGCCTGGGCCAAGGAAAGACTTCTCTGCACTGGAAATTATTCAAGTCTCTTTGTAGATTTTTTAAGCTTGGTGTTCTGCAACCTTTTGTCATAGTTCAAAACACTTTCATACAGATCATCAAGCTTGCTTCCTGTAATATCACTCAAAATGTTAGAGCACAACTCATTCTGTAGCACCTCTAGCTCACTACTGAGTTCTCGCTCTTGTGGTAGAAAGTATTCTATCAGTAGCTGCATATAATCATAGCTGAGCTGCAGATTCAGTTGTGCCATTTCTGCAGAAGATCAGGATACATATCTCCATAGGTGGGCATAGTAAACACCCTTAGTCCCCTTGGGACTATCTTGTATTTGAGTGATGCTTCTAAGTGGAATCTTTGCCACTGAAGCCTCTTAAATTTGTATAGTTTGTTTTCAAAAATTCTAAATCTTTCCCAGAATTTAGAGTGTGTTTCCTGGTCTATTGCAGCCATACTAGTATCTGGAAATACTGGATTCTCCCATCAAGGGATTATTCTCAATAAATAACAGTCGACTACAATGGGTCGGGCGGTGCCGTGGCATTGCATTCCTTCCTTGACTAGAGACAAGCTCTGCTCTATATCCTTCAGTCATGTCCCAGCACTATAATCCACACAAAGTAAACGTAATGAAAAAGGCACAGATACTGGGTAAAACGCTTGGCCAGGTCACCAAAAAGTAGCTCACACCAAAGTTACATCCATATCTGTGCAGTCTACATTCCACCAGCCAAGAAATCTTAGCCACGTGCAGTAGAGCGATTCATGAGGCATTACCAGAATCTTGCTACATAAGGAGATCTTGCGTTGTAACATAATGGAATTAATACAGATCACATGTGATATCAGTACTATGTTCTAACATCAGACTAGCAATTACTCCCTTTCCTTATATGTGTACCATTCGGTCAGTTCAGACTGGAAACAAGGGGATAAGAGATTGCATTGTGAAAGGGTCTTCAGCGGGCACTATCACGATTGGTTAAGGCAAAGGTCATTAATTGATTTCCAGTCATTTAATTTTTTTTTTTTTGCAACGGAAACATTCATGACTGGGAGAAACAAACTCTGTTACCACCTCTCACAACAACAAGTACTGCAAGACAGTAGGGAATAGAGGGATTTGGTCTTGCTTAGCGGAAGTATACCCTGTAAAGAAGGGATCTCTTCCCATGGAGTCAATCTCAGAACCCATTTGTCTGAGACAACAAGTTTCTAGAGAGACAGAAATGGTGATTCTGACTTTCTGGGGGAGACAATACAATGCCAGATAGGGTAGTTGCACAAGGGTTATTACTTACTCATTATGACCTCCTGCTTTGTCCTTGGTTCGGCGGGGATTCCTGGATTCTTTCTGCAAACCTCTCTGCCAACATGTATGCTTACCTGCATATTGCTTAAATGGCTTGTATTATTTTATTTCTTGATGCAGTTGGACAATGGAGCTAAATAACTGACAGAAAATGCTGAGAGGGAGGGTTAAACAAATCAGAGAGATTCCCTGTACATCGACTTAACCCTCTTACATAACTCATAACTTTTGCAGCAGTGAGACCACAATCTCCATCCAAATATCAGATTCAAAGTGCAATTGTAACTCCTGTACAAGCTTTTGAAAATGAAGCCAGGCAAACATTTTCAGCTCAGTATCTGCTGGAGAAAGCAACATAAACTGATTCCAGGTGGTTCCCTAACAGGATAACTGTCCGCCCAGCTAGGCACTATCAATCTCAGGTACACAGCCCATGCGAAACTTACAAACACCCACAATTCACCACTGTACCAAGTTGCTTTGCCCATGTCAACACAATACACGGACTCAGCACCTATGGTGAACCACAGCTGTTTTTTGGTGTCAGTTCAGGGCACTGCATAATGAGTCCCTATATAACAGGGTTGCTCTCATCCCTGCTATGCTACATTCTTCTCTGTTACACCATCCATGCTACACACACGCATAGACACACCATGTCTCAGTGTCCATGCTCTCTTCCCCTAAAGCCAGTATATCTGGCACCAAAAAGGTTGTCAACACAATCACTACACCTCAAATACCACCCACACCTACACAACACACACCTACATACGCGGAGGTCCTCCACATAAACATATCCAAAGAAAGGAGACTTCCAAGGCAAAAACACACGCTAACTCCACAGCCCTCCACACAATATACTATAGTCCACACACCTGTGTCTCACAGCCACTACGGCTTCACCATAAACCCAACATATTCATCACAGGAGACTCCATTGTGAGACACACAGATGTGCCTCTCACCAGGCTGGTTAAGGAGAAAGTCACAATTCGTTGTTTGTCAGGTGCCAGAATCCACCATATTTATTTATTTATGTTATTTTACATTTATTGACCTGGATAGTCCGACTGGATACATGTCCACTTTCAGCGGAGGCCAGGGGAGAAAAGCTCCACACAGTAATGTGACATATACAATACAGCAGAGAGACAGTTATAGAATACATGAGACACACTGTTTATACAAATTTTTAAGTCAGAAATTACTATACTACCATTGTGTGACAATAGGATAGAAGATAGAGTTAAGAAATTCTGCACTAGGATATTTAATATGCATAATATAACTGTGGTAAAGTTCTTGAGACACAGAGATGATTCTAGTCAGGATTAGAGCAAGGGCATAGCCAGTGTGATTTAAAATATTTTCTGAGATTTTCTTTGAAAAGTGTGAGTGAGGATTTGAGAGCAAGATAAGCAGGGAGTTGATTCCAGGTTTTGCCAACCGAGTTGGCAAACAAGGCATCACCAGCTGTGTTGTTGAATTTGACTGTTTGGATCAATAGTCTATTGGATGAATGAAGTTTACTGTGGTTACTATATAGGCTGACAATATTTTTGAGTGCTGGTGTATTACCAGGGTGGTAGAGTGCTTTATGAACAACTATGAGCTGGTTAACCTGCAGTAGGGAAGGTAGTTCAAGCCACCCTAGAAGATTTAGGTTGTGAGAGTGGTGAGTCCTATAGGCTGAGCCAGTGGCAAATCTAGTGATGTGGTTATAGCAGCAGGACAATTTGTTAATTTCAGTTGTGCGCAAGTTTGTGAGAAGAGGGGAGGCATAAAGGAGGGTAGATAGGAGATGAGAATGGGCTATAGCAGTTCTAGCAAGAAGAGCGAGGAAAGGTTTGAGCTTGTAAAGGGATCCAAGTTTTTTGTTTATGGTTTTGATGGTTTGATTGACGTGGATCAAATGTAAGGTTATTGTCTATTATAACTCCCAGGAGTTTGGTTTGGGCTTCAGGGGAGATAATGGTCCCATTGTTAGATATAATGGTAATGGGTGGAGGGTTGGACCTACGAGTGGGAGTGAACAGGAGCAGCTTTGTTTTTTTAAGGTTTAATAACAGACGGCGATTAGTGAGTCAGTTTTCAACAATATTGAAAGTACTTTGGGTTAGAGACTGCAGATCTGTTTGTGAGGTTGCTGAGCAGATCAACGTGGAGTCATCTGCATACTGAATATATGATCCTTTAGGGATGAACATGGAGAACAGTAGGGGTCCTAGTATTGAGCCCTGTGGGACTCCTAAGATGATGGGTAGACAAGATGATAGTTTATCTTGCCATAGGACTGCCTGTTGATGTCCAGATAGGACTGAAACCATTCGAGAGAGTGGTAGTCTAAGGAGAAGGCTTTCAGAGTAAGGCTGAGTAACTGATGGTCTACCATATCAAAAGCATTGGATAGATCTACAAAGAGAGCAGAGGAAAGAAGGTTGTTATTTCGGTTATGGTTAATGACATTAGTGAAAGAGAGAAGAGCTGAGGTGTTGCTGTGGTATGGCCTGAAGCAGTGCTGAGAAGCAGCCAGCAGCTTATTTTGATTTAGGTGGTGCATGAGTTGTTTATGGACACATTTTCTATTATTTTAGCAAGTGGAGATAGAATGGCTAGTGGTCTGTAGTTTGATAGTTCTATGGAGCTACTGCCTTTATGTAGAGGTATAACATGGGATACTTTCCAGATAGAGGGGATGGACGCTTTGGATAGGGTTCTATTTATGAAGACTGAGATTGGGTAGTCTATGATGTCTGCAGCCTTTTGCAAATACTCAGCAGGGAGAAGGTCAGCAGCGAGAGTGGTAGACTTTAATTTCTTAATAAGACTTTGGACTAAAGTGATGGGAACAGGCTGAAAGCTAAAGGTGAGTCGTTATCTAAGAGAGAGGAGGTGGGAGTGAGTGCAGTTTCATATTTAGACTCCTAGCATACATCACATATGCACTCAAGTCTCTCAGCAACATGTTCACTTATGACTCTGTCATAGTCCACATTGGCGTGAAAGACTTGAGATGTACTTCTCTGGACTATATGAAAAGAGACATGATTGAGCTTGCTGATTATGTGTCCCAGGCAGGTATGTTCCTACCTTTAAGCAGCATTCTGGTGTCACCCAGAATGATGCCTCTATACAAACAGAAAATGATTGACTTTTTCTGATGTCATTCCAGAGAGATCCAGTACATGACAGCCTGGGAAGATACGATCGACAGACCACAATGCGCCAGAGATGGCCTGCATCTGTCTCACCTGGGCTTCAGTCTTCTGGCAAAGCCTCTTGCCTCCCCTATAGTACCTTTTTTAGTAAAAGTGATGAGGTTAAAACTACCAACATAAACATTTCAACAAAACACAAATTAAAGGTTATGCTGCTAAATGCTAGGAGTTAAATAAGAAACTGCACTCATTGCAAGCATTCTTAACCCTGGAAAATGTTGACATCTGTGCAGTCACAGAAACCTGGTTCAAAGCTGTGTAGAGTACCCCAGGGTTACCTGGTTACTCATCCTATCATACATTCAGACTCCAAACTGTGGGAAGTAAAGCTAAAGGAGGTGGAGTTTCAATATATATTAAGACAAACACCTCCAGGCTGGTCAAATAGTATGACACACAGGAGACACTCCCGGAGCAGTTAACCTTTGCCAAGACCCCTATTCAAATCACAGGTAGCTACTGGTCCCCAAATCTGACTCAAGATGCCCAATCTGCCTATTTGGACCTGTTTGACTGTATCAAGATTCAACCCTTTACCCTGATCCTGGCTGACTTTAACTTCCCAAACACAGACTGGAAGAACTACTCATGCCAGAACACAAATGCCCAGAGATTCCTAAAGTTTTGCCAGTGTAAATACCTTGGAACAGCTAGTTGATACCTGCACAAGAGGTGACATATTGGACTTCGTATTAACCAACATGAGTAACCACTGCAGCATCCCTGTAGTATCATTCTTCCTTCTAAGATCTAAGATTTCAAATTCACAATCTCCACCAACACCCCTCTAGCTAGGATCAGACATAAAACTTTCTCCAAAGCTGATTACAGCCTCCTGAGGGATGGTATAAACAGCTTCACAGCCCCCTCCCCCTGTGCAGGAACCAACACCATTACCCAAAACTACACCAAAGCACTATACAAGCATTTATATACATGGAAAGCCAAAATCCAGACATGTATGCATATTTATTTGGTGCGTTCTTTAGGTTCAATAAAGGTCCGCTTCAATGGACTTGTCTTTTCATCCTACATGTCTGGATTTTGGCTTTCCTTGTTTTAGAGACTGGACATTTCCTCCATTATATACATGCATGGAATTAGGAATACCCAACAGAACTACATCATCCTCTGCTGCAATAAATAAACTGTATAACAAAAGGAAAAAAACTGCTGTCCAAGACCAAGAAGGAGCAGGTGCCCAATTGGAAGCAATGTCTCCTTAGCCTGAACAAGCAAATAAGAGCACTAGTGAAATTCTCCAAAGCAAACTTCCCAGTCCAAACTGGCCACATCTACTAGAGACAATTATAAGGCCTTCTTCATATATGTCTGCAACCTCAAAGGAAACACCCAGATCTGTTATCATATATACAAATGCCGTAGATATAGCAAATGTGCTGGGTGACAGATTCAGCAAAAACTTCACCCGTCTGTCCCCTCCATCAGTAAATCAGACCACCCCCAGTACCTGCTCCCTTCCCCTTTTATCTAGGGAATAGGTCATCACTGCTCTCTCAAAGAGAAAAAATACAGCCCCATGGGACCCGATAACATCCCAGGCAGCACCCTACATGAACTTGGGCAGGAACTTGCAGCACCATTGGGCACCCTGTCCATCCAAAGCCTGAGTATCGGCTTTGTCCCAGCTGAGTGGAGGACAGCCACTGTCATCCCTTTACACAAATGATCCAGGCAATTATAGACCCATCAGCCTAACTAGCCTGATCTGCAAGGCCATGGAATGGTTTATCATGGTCATTATTAACAAGGACATTGGCAACCCCCAAACACTCGATCCCACACAGTTTGGCCTCATCAAGGGGAGGTCATGTCTGCTAAATTTGGTCGACTTCTTTCAGACAGTCACCAAAGCCATGGAAGAGGGGAAGATAGTGCACACCGCCTAACATGAACTGGCCAAACCCTTATATACTATTCCCCACTCGGGCATAATAGATAAACTCTCAACTAGGCATCAATCCATATGTTACCAGATGGGTAGCAAACTGGGTCACTGATAGAAACAATCTAGTCAAAATAGGGGAGCCACCTCAAGCAGTAGACCTGTAACAAGCGGCGTACTCCCGGGTTCGGTATTGGGCCTCTGTTATTTGGGATATAATTTTCTAAGGTGCAGGCCAAAACCAGTGGGCTATGGCTGATCAAGTTTGCAGATGACTGCAAGCTGGGTGCTGTCATCAATTCCCCTAGTGATGCAGATATCCTCCTAGAGGGTCTCCAGGGACAAGGAGGTCATAATATCCTTGTATTCTCTTCCCTTACAAGGCCCATTATTGAGTACAATGCCCCATTTGACATGTACCTCACAAAGCACATGCGGCATCTGGAGAGAACACAACAGGTTCCTCACCACGAGAATCCATGGCCTCAAACATCTACCATACACAGAGAGGCTAAAAGCCCTATCCCTCTACTCAGTTTCATACAGACGTCTCAGAGGTGACCTCTGTCTGGCATACAAGGTGATTCCAGACCCCACCTTGATGGGACTGCTGCATATCCGCAAGTCAAGCAACACTTGAGTAACTCGCACGCACGGCCTCAGCCTGGTCTGTGACATCAACAAGACTTGTTGGCTGGACAGATTTGAGCCCCAGAGACTCCTCCATCTATGGAATATACTCACTCTCCATGTCAAGCAGAGTATCTCTTTACCCCTTTTTAAGTGCAACATGGATAACTGGATGGGAAACAGAAAATATATCCCTGGGATTCCACCCACGTCCCTGTTGGACAGGGGCATCAGGTGCTGATTTGTCTAAACATGGGCTAATCTCTTGGCTAGGCTTATCAGGGCCGTAGGGTCCATAGCCTAGTAACTTCCTATGATCCATGAAGTTACACATTACCTATTCCCCTATACAGCTTCCAGCATAACCCTAAAATCTTACCTGTTTATTTTTTGTATTTTTTTTAATTTATTTTTTTAACTGAAATGTCCTTTGGACTAGATCAGTTTTCAGCTTAGACCGGAAAGAAAAAAAAACTGACAAAACCAGGAGATAGTTGAGAACACTAGACTGTGCAAAAGTGACTTAAGAAAGGCGATGCCATTTTCGCTTACATTACTAAAATGCTGCGGTAACACATGACCATTTTTCTCCTTTTAAATACACTACATTAAAATTAAATATAATTCAGACAATATCACAGTGGTAATTAGTACAGTGACAATGTCCTTTTAGAAAAATGAATATGATTTTAATGTTTTTATAACTGCTTTAAGTCAGCACTAACAAGGACACTACTCTGTTGGAGTTTTCCTTAGTTCTGACAGTGACATTACTCTGTTTTGTTGTTTCTGACATTACTGAACGACTGTAATCCTCAGGTGGTTCACCATAAAACCCCAAAAAATGTTTTACGGGATATGACAAAATATGAAGGATATGATAATAAGAAGTTATGTACTCACCATAATGTTCCATCTGAGTAGATAACTTCATTTGTCTGCAACCTTTGGGTATCGGATCCGATCTCGGAACTGAGCCGGCAACTTGTTTCACAGCTTTTAGATCCAAGCTCCTAGCTCCTCCCCTTACCCATAACCCCCCTGCCAACCCTGACTGACCTCAGATCAAGTTTGCCCTTATACAAGCGGCTAAAATGCTAAATACGTCCCGAAAGGGACTAGAAGAAGAACATCCAAGACTAAAATTCTGAAGGTCAGGGGGAAGGAGGGAGGGATGGTTGCAGACAAATGAACTTACCTACTCAGATGGAACGTTATAGTGAGTACATGACTTCTTAATCTGAAGTAGGAACTTCATTTGTCAGCAACCTTTGGGACAGAGTCCCCAGCTACCTGGATCTTGGGCGGCCATCATGGAAGGATGTTCTGGAGCACTGCGGAGCCAAAGGATGCTCTCCCTCTGGAGATAATGTCCAGCTTATAATGGTTGATAAAAGTGTGAGACAAAGCCCAAGTGGCTGCGGAACAAATATCATCCAAGGACACTCTAGACCTAATGGCGGCAGAGGTAGATATAGAGCGAGTGGAATGCGCTCGAACTCCCTGAGGTGCGGGCATCCCAGAACTTTCATAGGCCAAAAGAATACACTGTGAGATCCATCGTGATAAAGTGACCTTAGAGACAGATTTACCTAAGTTAAATTTGGCAAAGGAGATGAACAACTGGTCGGATTGTCTATGACCAGCAGTCCTATGAATGTAGAAGCGCAGTTGTCTATGTACGTCTAACAAATGCAGTTTATATTCTCCTTTGTTCTGATACTTAGGAAAGAAGACTGGCAGGTTAATGGATTGATTGATATTAGCCTCTGAAGTCACCTTGGGAAGAAATGATGGATTGGTCCTGAGGTACACTCTATCCTGGTGAAAGGCCAAGTACGGGGGTTTTACACAAAGGGCCTGAAGCTCAGAAACTCTTTTCGCTGAAGTAATAGCGACAAGGAACGCCGTTTTCCAAGACAGGTACTTAAGGTCAACCGAAGCAGCAGGTTCAAAAGGGGGAGCTGTCAAGGCCTGTAGAACTAATGATAAATCCCAAGGGGGTACAACTTCCTTGACAGGAGGTCTGAGCAGGAAGGTACCCTTGAGAAAGGTTTTACACAATTTTGCCATAATCAACGGACCCGACTCATGTCCCACATAGTAATGAGAAATAGCTGCCAGTTGAACGTTGACCGTAGAGCAGCTAGCCCCCTGATGAAAAAGTCCTGTAAGGAAATCCAATATCGTCGGCAACGGAGGTGTGAAGGGATCCAAGTTATGATGCTCCGCCCAGATGGAGAAATGCTTCCACTTGCTGCGATAGACCTTTCTAGTGGAAGGTTTGTGTGCTGCTACTAGGATGGCTTTGACTGGGGAAGAGATTCCGGGAGTCCTGACTAGGAGTGGAACTGGAGCAGCCAAGCTGCCAACTTGAGGTTGTCCAGATTCGGAACTGGGAGACCTAGGGGATGAGATATTAGATCCGGTAGGGGATCCAGAATCCAAGGAGGATTTACCAGGTGAGACCACAGGTAAGGGAACCACGTTTGACGAGGCCAGAATGGGGCAATGAGGATCATTCTGCTCCCCAACCGACTGGCTTTCTGTATGAGTTTCAGCATCAGGGGTAGAGGAGGGTAAGCATAAAGCAGACTGGGAGGCCAAGCATACACCAGAGTGTCTCTCGGGGATTCCCCGAAGGGGGGAATTAGAGTGAAGTAGCTGTTGCATTTCGTATTTGAGGGAGAGGCAAAGAGATCGCAACAGAGTTGCCCCCACTTGGCAAAAATCCGCTTCGCTACCTGGGGGTTGAGAGACCACTCGTAAGGGGAAAGGATGGTGCGGCTGAGTCTGTCCACCAGTATGTTGGACCGTCCTGGAATGTGCGTTGCAATAAGAAAGCGGTTGGTGGAGATCGCCCATTCCCACACTCTCATAGCCTCTCGACAGAGAGGATAGGACCTGGTTCCCCCCTGTTTGTTGATGTACCAGACAACGGCCATGTTGTCCATCTGTATCGCAATAGTTCCTACAGGAAGAAGGTTCTGAAGTGCCTGCAACGCCAACAGCACTGCCCTCATCTCCAGAACATTGATATGCAAAGAGGTCTCTGTGTCGTTCCACGTGCCTTGGACTGTCCTGCCTGAGCAATGACCCCCTACCCGAGGCGAGAGGCGTCCGTGGTCACTGTGGCGAGGGGAGGAGGCATGGAGAAGGGACGTCCCGTATGGAGGTCCGGAGATTGGAGCCACCATAAGACAGCCCTCCTTCAAGAAACAGGATGGCTTAGGGGGTGATAAAGAAGGGACCACTGGACTTGAAGGGTCCATTGCAGGACCCTCATATTCAGACGAGCCAATGGCAGAAGATTGATAGCCACCGCCATGGAGCCTAGAGCCCTCAGGACCAATTCCACCGGTGGAGCTTCTAATTGGAGGATGGCCCGCACATGAAGGTTCAGGTTTTGTAGTCGTTCCGCAGTCAGGAATGCTAGATGGTTTCTCATATCCAACTTGGCCCCTATAAACTCTATCACCTGAGTTGGAGCAAGAGAGGATTTGTCCATGTTGATAGTAATGCCCAGCTGGGGAGCAAGCCGGAGGAAGTAGTCCCTGGCTGAGCAGAGTAGATGCCTTGTCGGGGCGGTCTGGAGCCAGTCGTCCAGGTATGGAAAAACCTGCATTCCCTGGAGTCTCAGGTGGGCTGCTATCACTGCTAATACTTTGGTAAACACCCTGGGAGCTGTGGTGAGACCAAAGGGAAGGGCCCTGAACTGGTAGTGGCTGGCTCCCAGCCGGAAGCGGAGAAACCTCCTGGATCATCTGTCCATTAGAATGTGGTAGTACGCATCCTTGAGGTCTATTGAGCACATCCAGTCGTTCTCCCGCAAAAGGGGGAGGATGGATTGAAGAGTGACCATCCGGAATTTTCCTTTGGTTACTGACAGGTTCAAAAGGGAGAGGTCGAGAACTGGCCTTAAGTCCCCTGTCTTTTTTGGCACCAGAAAGAACCTGGAGTAGAAACCTAATCCGAGCTGGTCTTGGGGGACGGGTTGGATGGCTCTTTTTTCTAGGAGCTGCTGAATCTCTGCAGCAGCTACCTCCCTCTGATAGGGTGGTACATCGGGGAGGTTTCTGAATTTGGGGACATGATACAGGGGAATCTGGTAACCTCTGGATATGATACAAAGCACCCAGCAATCTGTTGTGATGGACTCCTAAGCTGCCAGGTGCCTCGAGAAACGCCCCCCGACTGCCTCCAGAGTGGAGCAGTTGGGCAACCCCTCAGGGTTGCTGCGTGGGCCGATCAGAGAAGGTTTCTCTGGACCCAAAATTCTTCGGGCCCCCTCTGCCTCTAGGGTGGCATCCTCCCTGTCCTCCTCTGCCACGGAAGGACTGGTTGTCTGGAGCAGGTTGGGAATGTTGCAATTTCTGGAACCACATCTTCTTCTGTCCCTTTTGGTTCTTGGAGAAGGACCTCTGGGGAGCAGAGAAGCAGACTCCGACAGCAGACAACGTCTTCCCATCCTTTTCGCTCTGGACCAAAGTCTCGCGAACGGTCTTGCCAAATAAGGCAGAACCATCAAAGGGGGCATTCGTAAATGACGCCTTGAAGGGTTCCGCAAAGTCACAATGTCGGAGCCAGGCCTGGCGTCTCATGACTAGGCCTGCTCCGCTGGCTCTTGCGGCTCCCTCTGTGGCATGGGACAAAAGTCGCATAGAGGTATTCGATACAGATCTTAGAGTGGTGATGCGAGTGGAGTACAATTGCTTGTCCTCCGCCGACATGGACTCCAGGGGGGAAGCAGCGTACTCTTTGATAAGGTCTCGCTGCATCCTGATAATGTGTGCCATGTAGTTCAGGGACCTCACTGAGAAGGTCACTGAACTAAACACCCGCTTCCCTAGGCGATCCATCGAGCGGGACTCTTTGCTCGGTGGATGGACCGAGGGGCTCTCCTGAGCTAATTCCCTCTTGGTGGCTGCCGCCACCAACATGGCATCTACAGGGGGACCCTTGCTCCAGTGGGACCTCTCTGAAGGGGGGCTCAAGATCCTGTCGGGGCACTTGGGAACTGGCTCCACAGTGCCCGGCTCCTTCCACGCCCTGTTGGTAATAAGGTCCACCAGGGGGTTGGCCGGAGCGGACACCCAAGAAGTAGATGGGCCTGCTTCGAACACCTCCAGGAACATGGACTCATCAGAGGAAGCCTTGGGGGCAGACCCCCCCCCGATCCTAAGTATTTCCATGATGTCTCGGGGGGTGACCTTGGGGAGCCTTCCCCCTCATCCAAGTCCGTGTCTTCTGTCAAGGACTCGGGGGAGTCCACGTGCCTCCTCTTACACTTCTGCTTGTAAGGAACATCCTCGGGGGGACTGTCCGAGGATGACTCTCCAGCAACGTCTTGTTCCAGTGGAACAACCTGAGACGTCAAAGCAGGCTGTCCCTGTGGCCGGGTGTTGGAAGCCTGACCCAAACGAGAGGGAGTGCGGGATGGAGCCGTAGCAGGAAGCGGGGGCCTGGATGCACTCAACAGTGCCCTCTCCACCACATCAAAAGCCGAGGGAGAGCCACTCTCTCTGGGATCCGAGAGTCGACCCTCGCTCGAATCCGATGGACGGATCGGAGCCGGCGCCCAGACCATCGGATCCGAAGGGCCAGTGTGCTCCGACCTAGACGGAGCCGAAGGCACACTAAACCCCTCGGATCCGAAGCTCAGAGCACGGCTCCGAGATCTCGGATCCAAAAAGGATGGATCCAGCAAGCTCAAAGGAAGGGTTGGCGCCGAAGTACCTGATACTGTCAGCGCCGACCCACCCCCGGCTCCAACACTGCCCGGCTCCGAGCGCTCCAAACCTGGGAAGCGGGTCGGAGAAGGAGCTATCGGGTCAAAAAAGGGTGTTGAGCTCCCCCCCGGAGGGGGGGGGAGGCAGGAGCACTCCCATCTGCATTTGGGCCTGGATGAACCTTCTCATCACCCGATCCAAATCAGCTTCAGACAGGCTACGTGTCAATCTTGACGAGGCCACCGAGGCAGGCCGGGAGTGCCACCTCGATGACCTCGACGGAGATCGGGTCTCCCCCTCCTCGGGTCCCGGTGAGAAGCATGGAGACCGGAGCCAAGAAGGAGGAGACCTAGACCTGGAAGACCCGGAGGGAGAAGCCCACTTAGCTGGGGGGGGGGGGCCGAAGCGGAGGCCTCGGCCCGCCGCTTGTGGTGCTTCTCTCTCTTCTTTTCCTTCCTGGCCTCCCCCTCCTCTGGCACAGTAGCGGGAGTTTGAGTCCCGGCCGAGGGGAGAGAGGCAGGAGTGGCCGCCACCGGAGCCTGGGAGGCGGCCACAGAAGTACCGGAGGCCGAAGCCGACTTCGGGGGCAAGAGTCCCGCTAGGATCAGCTTCGACCTCCGGTCCTTTAGTGCCCTGGGGTTGAACGCTGTGCAAATCGCACATCCAGAGGAAAGGTGTTCAACCTCAAGGCACCGGACACACTGAGTGTGGCCATCCGCTGGGGAGAGCTTATGGCCACACTCGGTGCACTTCGAAAAAACTAACTTTGGGGCCTCAGACATGACTACACTAACAAAATAAAACTCACTCACACAGAAGGCCCCAACTCACAAACAACACACACACACAGCTACGATACCAGCAAAGGGTGGGGAGGAGAAATAAATATTAAATAAAATACTAAAGAGTAACAAGAGGGAACCTAACCCAACTCGCTCTCACAATAATTATTCACAATTAGCAATAAAAGGACTTATCTGAGCAGAAGCTCGTAACCTAGATGCTGTCTTGAAGCGCGGCAAACTAGATCTGAGGTCAGTCAGGGTTGGCAGGGGGTTATGGGTAAGTGGAGGAGCTCGGATCTAAAACAAATAAAGTTCCTACTTCAGATCATGTTTTTTCTTTACTATTCTTAATAAAAGCACTGTACATTTGTAAGTAACACTAACTAAATAATAATGCTCTGCAAGAGAATTGCTGTTGCACAATTTATTTTGCTAGTATTTCAACATTTTTTTCAGAGCTACAGAAAAGTGAGACTCATATTTCACTTAAATATAAATTTATGTGCATTACATTAATAACGTTTAATATTTCAGGGCAGCAGCATGCAGCTGTCAAACTATCCTATTGCCCTATTACTCTAAGCAGCAAGTGCACATACAGGATAATAAAAACAGGGCAGAAGTTTTATTAGCATCTCATCACCTGTGTTCACATTACGTGTACAAACATATGTGTATTTCTACATGTGTGTGTATATAAATACACCTACAAATGTGTGCGTGTGTGTGTGCATAAAATATATATATATATACACACACACACACACACACACAAGAAGATATGCTTCATTTTGTGTAAGTGACACGTGTATATAGAAATATGAATACGTACACACACACACTTTATATATTGCCATACCCCCACATGTAAAACAACTTGCTGCATAAATTAATATTCTAACAAGCACTAAACTACACTTTACAAGAGGTAGAAAACTATGAAGATGCTAGGAAAGACGGGAAAGGACAGGGAAGAACAGATTGTGAAGATGGTAGAAAGGAAACAGGAAGATGTTCAATCTGGTAGAGTTAAGAATGCAAGGAAACTGAAACAGCAAAGAATAAGATAAATAAGATGATGGTACACTGGCAATACTGCTAACTAATAAGCAAATCAAAAATAAGACAGAAGACTGTCTCACACACAGATTAGTTGCCGGAATAGAATATATCAGTCAATCAATAAGCCGTACAATACACTCTTCCAACATGCTCCAATATGTGAACATCTAAACGTATCACAAAGCAGGAATACTAACTGCAAAATACAATTACCAACAGCAAGCAAAGTGGTCAAAAGGTACACCTCCGAAAAGGTTTGCTCAGCAAAAGCTGTCAACAAGCTTTAAGATGTGAGAAAATCCAGGATATTTCACCTTAGCAATCCTTCTTTTACTATTCTACCACCAGTAACACAGTTCAACTTATCAGCCTCCACAAAAGGTAGGATCTTTCACAACGATAATCTGTGGTTTTGTTGATGAACATTAACCCCCCTACAGTTTCGTGCAGGAATGGGCATTGCCTGCACGACTGACAAGCCAGAACATGGTGAAGCAATATGCAAATGTGGCACAATTGGCACGTAAGAAAGATGCACAACATACACTTGTAACCCTTCAAATTTCCGTTGAATGTCAATATTCAAAAAGTGGTCACAGCTTTGATAAGAGACAACTGCACCCTTCCAACAAATTCCATTTATTAAATCACACTAAGCCGACTACTAAACATATACCTCTCAACTTCTTAGATCAATAAATCTGTACAAAGCCTTAAATAAAAGGGGGGGGGGGCAAAACAGGGGTAGAATTCAAATATTGCTCTTATAAACTTAGAAAGTTGTCAATAGGATTTGTGTTACCATGAGCATTGTCTAAAGGGCACAGAGTCCGAAACACAAAAATATATAAATATTTAGTGATTTCATTCCTCAGCGGGCCTCCACTGAAAAAGGGCTCCTGGCCCAGTCAGCCATTTCCTGGTTAACAAATGTAATAAATAACAATAATAAACATTCATATTAACCCAATGTTCACTTGTTTGTGTACATGCAATTTTGTTTATCTAGATATGGCTAAGATAACTCATCACTAATAACTGTCAATACAGCCATGAGGGTTCGTCTTTCCTTTCACAACATACAATTTCTGTTTGAGAAACCAGTGTTGTTCCATGCAGTCTTTGGTCTGTTTTATACAACTATTAATGTTAACTACATCATTAAAAGTTAATACTTCAGATTCATTCATACAATTCCTATAATGTTGCTTATACTACATAATTACATAACCTGTGCATGACTTGCCCCTCAAAGATCTTCTCAGCCACATACCCCAGCATAAATTCACATCAACACTAAAAGTGTGCTTCAACCACAGGTGTTTAACCCTTCACTCTGTGTTCCTGCAGTGCTTCAATCATCTCCCTCTTACTTCTACACCTCAGGAAAGGTTCTTTTTTGTGGGAAAGCAGACAAAGAAAAAAAAAAAAAAAAAAAACTTGCAACCCAGGACTTATAACAGATCACCTCAGAGTCAGCGGTACACAGAGAGAAGTCAAACAGATGGTTCCTCCCAGGGCACATACATTTGCCTTTCTCACTTTTTTGTAGCGAAAGAAGATGAAAGTCACAGTAAGAAATATTGTAGTCCAACTTCACATATTATAGTGGCAGTATTTCCTAAAAAGGGCAGCATTCCTTCAAGTCATGTTTGAATTTATATGTGATCACAATAATATATGTCAAACTTTAACAGATTCAGTAACTAAATTTACTGCAAGTCAGACACATTCATGCTGTAGCTGACTCAAGAAACAACACATGAAATGCAAGATATGTGGACTAGCTACAGCAAAATGAGTCATGAATAAATGCACTTAAGTATTCATCACATACTGTCTGGAAATCAGCATAAAGGTCTTAGCTGTTAATCAGCTGCTTCCTGTGCCCAGGGTAATGCGGTTAATTTCTTTCACCTTACTCATTTGCCTACTGTGCAACTTTGCGACAGTGCTTCTGGGTCTCCTCTGAAAAGGGGCAATTTGACCAGGTGGTTTCAAAAAGCAACGTACACAAAACAAATGAAGGGTTTTCAACTGACCCTCCTTTTTGTAGGCAGACATAACTTAGGCAACTATGTACTGCAGGGGAAAAGACAAACCTCTTGATACTTTTCGGGGAGGGGGGGCTCTACTTTTGAGCTTTCCTCTAAGAACTGCAAAGATGCCAAAAAATGTGAAGCAGAATCAGGGATCGTTGAAGGGTGTGCTGATGGGAAAGGGTCGAGTCCACAAGTAAATCACCTCAATCACAGGGCCAGCAAATGATGAAACATATGTGTCTGTACAAGTCTTTTATCCATTTACCAAGTAGGTGACAACTGCTCCAACTTACTGACGTTATGCATTACAAAGCATTTAAACTTCAAAAAGACAAGAAAAGATCTCAGACGCATATTTTTCGTTTAAAACATTGTTGTGATCTAAGCGGTTATGTGCCATATGAAACTGTTACCCACAGTACATGTCATCCACTACAGCATAGGAAGTTGTTTCCCCAACTTCTTGCATCTAGTCATAAATTAAAAAGGAGCAAATAACATTTGCTAGTCGACAGAAACAAAGTGGCAATCTTCCCTACCAAAAAACACGCTCTCATTCACGCACGCATACATACAATCACAACCCCACTTCAGGTCTCATTCATGCAAGCATGCATACACTCACACATGCAGACAGAAATAAAAACTATAACAAAAACACACATACATTCTTATCTTTCCTTCATAAATTCTTTTCACTTCCCCTACACAGCGAAACCGCTAACTGCTCAAGCGATCTCATTCGTACTTTCATGCAGGCGCACACAGACACCAACAGAAACACACACACACTCTCTGTTTCCTTATTTTACGCTGGATAAACAGCAAAAATGTTGATTAGCCAGTGTAAAATAATGGCAAGCATAAAGTTCCTTAAAAAGCGAGGTCCACGGCAGCTTAACAGTCACTAACACAACTCTCCGGTTATCGGTCTGCTACACATTTTAGCAGAATGTCATGATTTTTACCTCAGAAGTCCTCATGAAATTAAGAGTTTGCTGGGAAATAACTACAGAATTAATTCAGGACAGACATTTGTGTTTTAAACTTAATTATATTTGCGGAAAATCCACGCAAATAAACACATCCTGTT
Source organism: Protopterus annectens (assembly GCF_019279795.1). NCBI lineage: Eukaryota > Metazoa > Chordata > Ceratodontiformes > Protopteridae > Protopterus > Protopterus annectens. Next base: position 178,250,727 of record NC_056727.1, on the reverse strand, counting down.
ATCTGAGCAACTGTCTAAGTATATATGAGCAATATTTAATATTTGCCTGTTTGTCCCATTCCTTTTGCTTTGTCCCATTTTCTTGAACTAAGCTGTTGATAGGTTCGGTAGCAAGAAAAAAGAGACCAGCACAGCATACGCAACAACAAAAATAAATAAATAAATAAAATAAAATAAACCTAGGCTCCTTAAAGTAAAACTTTGCCCTGACGAAACCATTAATAGTGTTAGGGAATGGGCAAGCATAATAAGTACATATGACCACCAGCGAAAAACATAACTCCGTTTACTGGCAGTTAGTTTATCAGCAAAGAAAATTACATTTACCTATTTTGGAGAGAAAGTTATTTCAAACTGTAGAACACACGCTCCACAACAGGCAGGAATAAAAGTAATCCCTCAAGAAAATAGATGCGTCTGGCAACAACACTTAGGAGAATAGTTCCTTGAGTAGTTCTGGATTGCATTTTTATTGGATGCTGAGGACACATTTAACATATCAATGCATAGTTCATTAATGGAGGCGTTTCCTGGGCGAAAGGACTGCAAAGGGTGGAGTGTGGGCGGTCCTTTGGCAGCAACAGACGATAGAGTGGAAAAAAGCAAGGGGCATTATTACTAAGCCATCCGGCACCCTTAGTGTTTCTAATGCTCTGACAGATTGTAATTGGCTTAAAGATGGCTCACTGTACCAGAGCTGTAATAACGGGGGAATAAGGAAACATTCAAAATCGGGATTTACTTCAGCAAACTTACTTTTCTTCAGTGGTACCATCATAAGATAGGGAAGAAGAGCATTTTGGAAATGAGGAAACAAGAAAAGAATCACGTAGTTGTCCTTTAATTCAGCAAGACAAAGTCTCAAGATTTACATAGATGGCAGTGACTAATCTAAGAAATTTAGAAAATTGTATTTCTACCTTGATCACACAAAGCCTGAGAAATTGTTTCTGATATAACATGAGATTTCAGCAGTCAAAAAGCCGTTCAAATAGCAGCTCAGCTGTTGGAGAACCTAGGTATGAATGCAGGCACACAAAAGATCATCCATTCTGGGGGTAGGAACTGTAATTTTTGTCAGCAGTTGGGGTACACCTCCATAGAGGCTGAGGCATGTATTCCTTGTTGCTGGAGGCAACCACTGTGATGGTGGTTGTGAGGGCATGAAAGGGTTGCCAGAGATGTCATGTTGAATATGTTCAGTTAGGGATTCCCTGTCTCTGCATTGCAAAAATCTCTGCCCCTACAACATATATGACTCGTACCTACTGGCTGTTACTTCTCTTAAAGGGAGGAATGGCAATCTAAAGGGTAGTAGACTGCAAAATCATTTTCTATATCTCTCTCTCTCTTTCTCTCCCTCCATGGACAGGGAGAAAGGATCCATCTGCATGGTTACAGCATACAGCTGAATTCATCCAGACCCCTACTTGTACAAATAACAAGGAAGCTCAGCAGTCTTACAGAAAGCAGATCAGAATGTCATTCTCCTCCTTGTGAGGAAAGGCCCACCTGCAGGGTTACAGCAAGATTCAGACAGACTCCAGCACTGAACAATAACAGGGGAGGCAGGAAAAAAATGAGTACAGGGATACATCAGTAGGGAACCAAAATCAATGGTGGGACATTTATGATTTGTGTCAGGGAGAAATGGAAGCAGAAATTTGAATGGGATTGGGCACTAAAGTACATGCAGGTCAAGGACAGATAACCTACACACTCGTAACCAAGGTGACACACAAAAACAATTTGTTGTTACTCATGCGGTGTGCTTCTTCTTTCTTTAAGCCAAACAAAAATACACTGTATGCACAAAATAGCAGCCATTTAAAAAAAGAAAACAATAATAAAATGGAAGTCACTACAGTATAGTACATTTGTCAGCCATGTTACCTGCACATATTTCCAACTTCAATAACTGCTATTTTTCGAAGACTGACGGTTTTGGACAAGTGGAGCAGTTGGGAAACAGACAGGAGTAGCTTGCATGGGAGTTGGGGCTAACAATGCCAGCCAGGGGTCTAGTGCCCTTTTGCTGACAAGGAGTAGTTCTGTAAGTTACTCTTGCAGCCTAGAACTAATATTAAAAATTATACACAGCACCCATTTTTTATGTCACAACATGGAATTCTATGCAATCACCTAATCAAACAATATTTAAACATCATTTGTTTGGATCTGACAAACTGTTACAGTCATCAGGAAATCTATTTTTGCGGTAACTCAAAAGAATTTGTTTATTTTGAAGTCAGAGCAACACACTTCCTTGCAAGACACACATACCTTATTTGCAGTTATTTGATGTTGATATATTGTTTATGCATGTATTTGATGTAGTTTATAGAAGGTTATAACACTATACCACTAGTTAAAACAGCATTCCGTCTGGATTATGCACAAGCCTTAAATGACAGGTACTTTCTGTTGGCTGCATGTAGAATGACTGACTATGCATTAGATTTTTAACAAAGTATGACTGAAACAATTGACTGGGATAACTAGTCCATGTTTATTTTTTATATCAGTGTAGGAAGAGAAGTTATCTGATTATGCTATTTTTTTATATTGACTGACTGGTAGTTAAGACCATTTTCAGTCAGGAGCCAGAGGAGAAACATGCAGACACCTACAGATACAACTTAAATATTCACAAAAAATGTGTTAGAAGCAAACAAGTCAAAATGTAGAACAAGTATTGCATTTAAAAGACTGGTGAAATGAAAAAATATATACTGCACCCCTTTTTGATTAAACAAATGCCACTTCATCTTAGTAGAACATAAGTTCATTTATCAAATGCAGCTTTTTACACTGTCTCAAGATACTCATCTCAATCAGGTTGGCTAGAGAAGTTGTGGGAAAGTGCTGGTCCTTGTTAATGGCAGGAATGATTCAAGGGCAGAGGTAAGTATAACTACTTTGAGAACAATTTTAGGATAATATTTGGGTGGACTTGCTAGTGCGGATTTAAAGTTCAATACAAAACAACTAGCCAGGAAACCACCTTCTGCCACTAGCAAGGACCATTAAACTTAATTTTAGTAAAACAAAAACTCACTAGTTTAATACTAAAATCAGTGCAAATATCAGTCCATTCAATATTAAGCAAATCTGATGTTGTCAAGCTTCATTTATCCTTGATGTTTTGTACTTGGTTCTGATCCTTGGAACCGGCTAGCGCAAGCCAAAATCTCTCAAGATAAGTCTCTAACCACAATACTCCTCTCCAGATTACCTCAGATCTCATTTGCTGCTCTTGTTGCAAGACGCTAAACCAGATTCTCTCACAAGCTAAGTGAAATTTTCACAGTTTTTCTTGATTTTTCCTGTTTAATCTTAGATATACATATATATTTTCTTTACCCGTACGGCTTCTACCCACCTTGTTTTTCCTTCTAGTTTTCTCTCACCTTTGTCTCGTAAGTGTGCCCTTTTTACCATACGGTATTCTTTCCCTAACATCACTGGTAGTACCTTTCTCTTTCTACCTCTTTAGGCAATTTTGATCTATCACTGTTGGTAGTTTTCTTTTCCTTCTGTGGTCGTGTGTGTGTGTGTGTGTGTGTGTGTGTGTGTGTGTGTGTGTGTGTGTGTGTGTGTGTGTGATTGCTGCCTGTTGACTTTTCATGGTGGATAAATCCAAAGGAACAACTGTCTTTAAGCAATCCCAGGATTGTGGATGGAAGATGCCCAATTCCAACGGGCATTCGTCCTTTGTGTATTGTTTGGGCCTGGCTTATCTTCAACAAGACTATATGATTTGCTAAGTTTTCAGTAACTGGGCCTTAGTTGAAAGAAAAAATAAATTAATATTGAAAAGCCTAAGTTCTCTTTTGAGGAGGCTCTGTCCAAGTCCAACATGTCCCCCTCAAAATCTGATCTTGGGCTTAAAAAAAGTCACTCAGTGTCGATGTCTCCTATGGCTCCAGCACCAAAAAAGCATAAGCCTTCGGCTCCTGCTGCTTCAGCAAAACCGAAGGCTAAAGTCAGAAAATTATGGGAACCAACTACCTCGGCACCATCTACTATGGCACTACAGACCTCAGTGCCGGTCGTATCAGTTCCGACATCTTCAGCTTCCCTGTCAGTACTGACTCCACCTACTATGCTTCCAGAAATATTGGAACCACCTTCGGTGCCAAAACAAATATAATTAACTAATATATAACCCTATGCTGCTACTTTTGTGAAAAAAAAAAAAACAGTTTTTTTTGCTGTTTTACAAGCTATACTGATGTACTCTATCATTAACCTTTTCTTATTATATTTACTTTGTATTCCTATGAGATAATCTGTAATGTAAATGTGAATGTGCACTACATATTTGTATTTTTCTGGAGCTTTTCTCCCCAGGACTCCATTGAAAATGTGCTCCTTGTGGCCCAATTGGACTATCCTGACAAACAACCTGCAAATAAATAAATAAAATTATGAAAATAAAACCCATGACAAGGCATTCACTCCTCTCTTGACCCCTTTGTGGGACAACTCTAGAGTCCTTTCCTTGACAGACCAGAATCTCCATCAGTCTTCTCTGTCCGTTCCTCCAGGATTCTGACTGAAGTCGATGTCCTGAGGTTGGTGGATCAGCTCCTAGTGGCTAGGAGTCTTTGTTTCTTCCCAGCCCGCACTCCCCTCTAGAGATGGGGCTTTCTCTCCCAGGAATCCACCAAATCTTCCTTCTCTAAACCCCTCTCAGGGCTTAGGGCTTACAAAGCCAATCCCTCCGGTTCCAGCTGCTCGGGTGCCGACAGCTTTTTCCCCTTTGGTTCCAGGATCTGCCTTTACTTCCTCAGGTCCTTCGGAACCAACATACTTCCAAGACCATAGCTCCGTTGTTGGGTCTGAGGGTTCCGGATTGACTCCAGTTTTTTATTCAGAGTTGTCCTTGTTTCTTGGAGCCTCGGCTGACATGGGCTCTACATCGGCTCCTGCTTCAGGGGTAGGTCTCTCAGAGCGGGGTGTGATCTCAGTTCTGAGGATGTGCTTCTCGGTTCCAGGCTCCCATCCCTCTTCAGGGGGGCCTGCCTTTCAGGTAATGGAGAGAGCAGTGGCCTCTGTAGGCTCTCAGCTGGCTTCTTCCATGTTGGAGTTTTATCCCAGGACTCTCTCTTGCCCAGAGCTGCCACCAACATCCACACCCAGGCAGTGAGCACCTTAGCTGCAAGATACCCTGCAAGGGCCCCTCTTCTTCAGAGTCCTCCTAAGAGATTCCCACTGAGGAGCCACCCCAGAAAAAGATGTGTAAGAGGAAACACTTAGGATTCCCCAAGGAATCTGTCACAGAAGACACTGACTTCAATGATGGGGAGGGTTCCCCCAGTCACCCCCAGAAGACATTTCCTTCTGAGACATTCTAGAGATTCTGAAAGAGAGGGGTAACTGGAAGCCCAAAGATCCTACTTCTGAAGAGTTGGTGTACTTGCAGGTTTTTGGTGCTCGCCCATCTACTTCTTGGATGACTCCTCCCGCTGACGATCTTATTAAACTGATTGTGCAGTGGGCTTGGAAGGCTCCTGACTCCACAGATCCAATTCCCCTTAGACTGGACAAAATATTCACAGCTCCAGAAGACCACCTGCATTAGGCTAAGGGGTTAGCAGTAGATGCTACGGTGGTGGCGGCGACCACCAAAAAGGAACTAGCTGAACAGAGTTCCACTGTTCATCCCTCTAACTGAGAGTTCAGGGCAATGGATAGATTTGGAAAACAGGTGTACGCATCACTGAACTTTGCTTTAAGGTCTTTAAATTTTATGGCACATTTTACTAGGCTCCAGAGGGATCTGATCAAGAAGTTATCAAATATCCTAGTAGGAGCTGTGTCTGAGGAGGTCCAGGACAAAGTGGCCTCCCAGCTAGCCACCCTGGTGTTTATTTCCAACTCGTTCATGAGGCTCATTGCACATGCAGCTGAATGGATGATGACGGCAGCTGGGTCAGGCGTTGCCATAAGGGGTCATGCCTGGATGCGCTTGTGTGAGTTTGTGGAGCCATTTAAGTCTTCCTTAGTCAATGCTCCTTTTGACGGATCCTCCTTGTTCGGCCCCAAAAGTCAAAGAAACTCTAGCCAGGTGCGAGAAACATGGAAAGACCCTATCTGCAGTGGACGTACATTTTTCTGCTCCACAACGGTCCTACTCTAGGAATCAGAGGAGTGGGAACATGTGGTTTGAAAAATCCCATGGGCCTTTTCAGGAGACAAGTGGTGGTGGCTCCCCCCTTGGGGAAGCTCTAATGGAAGATGCTGACTCTGTGGCAAAGGTGGCCCGCAAAATCAGGGTTCCAGAGATTTTTTCTGGGTAATCCTACCAGCACTCCTGAAAGGGGGCCCAATTGCTTACCTCTGGAAGCAGTTGGGAGAAGATTTTCTCTGCACTCAAGAGCCTGGCGGCAAATAACATGGGAGACTTGGGTGCACAGGATCATTGCCAGAGGTTACTGCATCCCCTTCACTCTTTTTCCAAGATCAAGACAAAGACTCCCCGATGTTCCACCCAATCAGAGGGATCAAGCAGCTTTACAGATTCAAAAGCTGCTAGAAAAAACAGTCATCCAAGAAGTCCCACCAGACCAGATAGGATCCGGATTTTACTCAAGGTTCTTTTTGGTGCCGAAAAGACAGGGGACTTGAGACCAATTTTAGATCTCAGCCTTCTGAACAGATTTGTTCAGCAAGCAAAATTCCAGATGGTCATGTTTCAGTCTATACTTCCCCTTTTTAGAGGAAAATGGATGTGCTCTATAGATCTTCAGGATGCGTATTGCCACATAAAAATGGACAAATGCTCCAGAAGGTTCCTCCGTTTTCAGATAGGCGAAAGTCATTTTCAGTTCAGAGTGCTGCACTTTGGAATCATCACAGCCCCCAGGATGTTCACCAAGTGTTTGGCAGCAGAAACAGCTCACTTGAGACTGCATGGATTCTGGGTGTTTCCTTATCTAGATGACAGGTTCATTACCACTCCCACCAGGCATCTACAGATTTCATTCTGAACCTATTTGCTCGTCTGGGCATTACAGTGAATCAATCAAAATCTCAGCTAAGTCACTCTCAAGATCTAGAGTTCATAGCAGCTCGTCTAAATACCATCTCTTGTGTAGCTCCCCTTCCCCTTCACAGGCTACAGAAGATAAAATCCTACGTACAAGCCATTCTCTCCAACAACAAGGCTCTGCATTTCTAGTCCTTTGAGCTTTAGCTTCCATGGCAGCGACCATTACCTTAGTTCCACTAGCAATGTTTCACATGTGGCTGCTACAATGGCTTCTGGAATCCAATTCAATTTAGGACGTCCTTTCATTCAACCTCAGCCCAAGCCCATGGTGTCCATGGACGCCTCCCAGATTGGGGTGAGCGGGGGGGAGGGGGGGCATTATCTGGGCAGAAAAGTTTAAAGCACTTGGTCCCCAGTGGAGGCTAATCTGCATATCAGTGCTTTGGAACCAAGGGCAGTGCTCTTAATGTTGTAAGCCTTCCAAGCTGTCCTCCCTCTAGGTCTTTTAGCCTGGCGAGTAGTTTAAGGGTACAGACTTTGCAAAATGATACTTATATGTTTAACTGTCAACAGCCAATGAACTGGGAGAGGGAGGGAGGGAATTACGTTGTCAAATTATAAGGGGCAAGCAAAAACAAATACACTGAGTTTAGGAACACAAGTACAATAACGTGGGACAGAAGGAAAAACAACAGACCCTTAGCTCTGAGCTAACTAACCTGGAAATGTCTTAATGCGAAGGCTATTCCTGAACTAGCCTGATATACACTCAGTACATAAGAAATAAATAGGGTTTAATACCAACAGTTTAGACCACTTAAACAGTAAATGCAGTGCAACTACGTACTGAAATTACTAATATGGGCTTAAAAATCATATCTACAGCATTTTGTGACCCAGAGACCTGACTGGGAATGGGGGAAGGCTATTGATAGCTCATGCAGTTTTCAAGTCAGTGCACTGCTCAGAACATGAAGAAAATATGTAAAATAAATAATTACGGTTTGCTTATATAGTAACTAATTTGCATTCATGTTTGCAGCATCAATAAATAGATATAATACTTGTGGTATTATCTCTCCCTTACAACTCACAAAGTTTCATACTGAAAGCAGAACTGCATGGCTTTTTGAAAAAAAAAATACAGCTACTCCCCATCCCTGTGACACCGAAGGATAAAGCCCCCACTGTGACCCAGGTGATCCAAGATAGACAACAAGCTCATGAAGCTGGAACAGCCAGGGAGAGATGGGTGAGACATGCGATTTACATTGATGCACTGACCTTTGAAGAAGGATTGTGGTGGCTCCTCAATACTAACCTGGTGCTCCAGGGGAATGGTGTACACCCCTCCCAAGGACAGGCGCTGGGGGTGGGACATGGGTAGGTCCATCTACGGTAGTACAGTTGCCCTTATGGAGCTGTGTCAGGGAGTGGGCAAGCCTCTATACCTGGGGTATAGGCACTCAAGAGTTGAAAAGAAAGTAGAAAATTTTGAAAAATGGGGTCCAGAACTGCCGGTTCTGGGGGCGTCAGTTGATGATATGTTGGACAAAAAGATAGAGGCAGCTTGTGTTGAAGAAAGCTGGAATGTATCAGCCTTTAGTGGTGAAGTAGAAGTGTATCATTAAAGGCAATTCTAGCTGAAATTCAAAAGTCGGTGTAACCTGGAGGAATTTATGGACAAAATATCTACCAATGGTAATGGCAACAATGAGATGCTTTATGATCACAAGATGCCATCTTGGCTTTGCAGAATAAGGTGGTGAGAGGCAGACCTGTTAGTATGAAAAAGAAGCTGGCAATTTCTAGTCCAAGTTACTTGAGCAGAAGAATAAAGCCCAGAGAAAGAATATGTGGGTTACTGGAGTTCCCAAAAAAGAAGGTCCTGACTGCATTGCATTTCTGAAGGAGGAGCCAGTGGCCTGGAATGATTCCTCAGCAATCTCCATTGATACAGCAGAAGCACAGAGTCTCTTGGCCTGTACAAGGTGCAGAAGCCAATCTGTACAGGCATATTCTGGTGTGATCTGAGTCCTGCAATTTGAAGGAACAAGTCGCTTTCAGCTGGAAGCTAGGCACAGTCTGTAAAATAAGAGGGGAAAACAAAAAAACTTTTCAGCCCAGATTTGCCAAAGACATGACCCATTTCCAGAGACTATATGTGAATGTGAGCCCAAGAACTTAAGCTGCAATACCCAGCTTCATTTAAAACTTGGTTTTCATAGGGGATATATTTTTTCATGCTGCATATGAGGTGACACAGTGATGCAGGGGTTAGCATTGTCACCTCACAGCAAGAGGTTCTCTGGTTCAATTCTTGGCTGGGTTACCTTATGTGCAGAGTCTGCATGAACTACCTGTGTTCACATTGGGTGCTCCAGTTTCCTCCCACATTCAAAAGATATGCAGTAGGTGGATTAGACACTCTAAATGTGGTATGGAAGAACAACAGTGGCAGCACTAGCTCCTCGATGATGTGAACCTTGGCTCTAGATGACTGTCACTGTTGAAGTGACACCACGACTCCATGTAAAAAATGGGAAAAGGGATTGTGGATGGATGGATGGATGGAAGAAAGCAGTGAACTGTATATATTAATTCAAGCATGAGGAGAACACTGATTGTTTGGGAATGGCCCGATTACTTACAGTTACATGAAAATGAAAGTGTTAGGGAGAATGAATCAAGGACAGACAAATCAGTGTCATGGACAGCTATGGAAGATCAGCTTTTACCTTTACTTCTAACAAGCCAAACAAGGTACAGAATAGTTGTACCTGCTGATAAGATGCTCCAAATGATAATGCAATGCTGCTGATATTTTACTACAGGACTAATAGCAAAGTTTGTGTGATTTTACTTTAGCAAGTTTCCTGGAAGTTAATACTGCATGATTTTAAAGTTTTACATAGCTTCCTGATAATAAATGCTTCAGTGAGTGAGCAGCATGTTTATCAAGCATATATAACTGTTCTTTATTTCTGGGTACTGCAAAGATTAGAAGTTATGTGATCTTATCTGATCGTAATATGCCTTAGTACCATTGTCTTTTTCTTGCAGCCAAATTTAAATTAGCTAATGGTTTGTCTCACAAGTATATAATGTATCATTTGCCAATAAAGACAGATTTAGGCAGAGTTACAGTAGGATATTTATTGATTTTTCTTTATGTCTATGAATTTTATCTGTGTTAAATAGTAGTTGAAGAGGCTTTATCACACAGCAGAAGCTAAATGGCTCCATCTAGAAAAGGTTCCACATCATTAAGGCTGACTTTTCTAATGTCACTGATGAAAGCACTGGCAAAAGCTTAGGAGATGGAAATATAATATAAATCAGATTGAGGGCAAGAGCTTTTTTTCTTGGGAGGGGGCTTATGTAACAAAGGCATTATATAATCAAGAAAATTAATTACTGTTGTGATAGGAGTAATGGCTTGGAGACAGGCAAGGAGATTGGAAAGGCTCCCAGATTATCACCGTTTCCAGTTAGTCCAGGCTTAGTTTTTGGGAAGATATGGAATTGCATTGTTTAACATGAAGAGAAAGTTTATTCTAGGAGATGAAGAAGTTCTGGGTGATGAATCTCTCTCCATTCATTGTCCTTATCTCCTGCTGAATATTCAGATCTCTGGTTTTAGTGCTAGATGAGCTGTCTGACTTACTGAAATACAGAAGGTCACTAATGGTGTGGTAAGTGAGGCACAGATCAACCGTCGGGAGCCCATAATAAACAGAGTACAAGTACATGGTGTTCAGTCTCTCTTGTAAACTAAGGTTATTAAGACCAGAGATCTTTTTTATTTCGAACCTATGGGACTTTTTGAGTCTGTTGGGATGTCAAGTGAGATAAATACAGAAATACAGAAGGGAGCATTGCACTCTAAACTGGGTCTGATCAGTGCTGAATATTGAAGAGCAGTAACATCTCTGGATCCATAAAAAATAAATATGGCTATTAGTTGTGCTAAGTAGAATGATTTCTCAATTGCAGTTGCCATGTGATGATCAAAAGAGAGAGAACTGTGGACCCAAGTAACCAGGTTGTCCTTTTTTGTTTACCTTTAAGGGTGTGTTGTCTGCACTGTGTGTTGTGGATAATGTCTGTTTTCTGAAGGAAACAATACTACATTTTTAGAGTTCAATTTAAGCCATTTTCTATACACCAAGTATTAATTGGGGTAAGCAATTCTGGAGGGTACAGTTATCTGAAGGGATTCTGACAATTACACTCCCAGTTTATTGTTGTCTGCAAATTTGGTTAACTAGAGACATTAGTTATTATTTTTGAGATCAGAGAAGGTGATGGCAAACAGGGCAGGACCAAGTATAGATCCCTAGTGTACTTCACTGGGTACCCTAGCACTTATCTGAAGAGGCACATGAACTATGTGGATTCTGTCTTTTGGCCAACTGGTTATCCTTACTATGTAAGGATCAATATTTAAGGATCTCAGTTTCCTTACAATTCTAACATGAGGCATGGTATTGAATGCTTTGGCAAGATCAAGATAAACTGTATGTACAGCACGACCACTGCTGAAAACTTGTGTAACCCTCTCAAAGAAATTAACAAGATGTAACAGGCATGATTCCAAAGAAATTAACAAGGTTTGAAGGACATGATTCTCCTTTACACAAAGCCAAATTGCTGGTGTTTAAGTCTAATGAGATTCATAATTTCATAAATGAGACTGGTCATGATACACTCCATACTTTACAGATCAGACTCATAGGTGATTATTAATTTCTGGGTTGCATGGTAGGGCCATCACTGCAGCAGTGAACAGTGATTTGGGAATCTAACTAGTGTCTAAGCTTTGGTTAAACAATTTAAGGAGAGGTTCAGCAGGGGCTTGTTTGACACTGTTTAATAAGCAGCCATGTTTGCTCTCTGGACCCATGGAGGACAAGTTTTTTTCTGGTAACACCTTAAATGTTTTAAATGCTTATTGCGCGTATGGCAAAAGCATGTGAAAAATTACTTCATGAAGACATCTTAACTTTAAAGTAGGTGGATGTTTGCTTTGATGTGTCAGGTAAGGTATCTTATTTCATAAGAAGGGACTGGCATGAAAAACACACCTAAAACATGGGGGATGGAGGGAGGGAGCAGCTACTGCAGCAGTGATAATTTTTTGAACATCTAGTGTTATGGTAAGTTTAATTTACACAACTGTACTATGTTCATCATATTGATCACTGTTGCAGTAGACTTAGGTATATGGGTAGATTACCCTAGCTAACTACATTTGGGAGATGGAAAGACAAGAGTCCAGGAGCCTCTGTAGAATGGTCCTAGCAGAACCTCATTTGGACTAGAGAAGGAATCAAGCTTATAATGTTTTTTGTAAAAGTATGCATAGACGACCAAGTAACAGTTTCTAGAATACTTCTGCAATCCAACCCTTTCCATAAAGCCATAGATGAAGCCATAGCCCTGTTAGTATGTGCCTTGACCCTGCCTGGAATAGTTTTGTTACGGTGAGTATAGCAAAAAGTAATAGCCTTAGGCAACCATTTGGAAAGAGTCTGTTTTGACACAGGTTATCCCTTCTTACCCTCACAAGAAATGAACAAATCTAAAGAACTGAAAGAATTACTTCTGTCAAGATAGTACCCTAGTTGTATGTGGACATCGAAGATATGGAGTATGTTCTCTCTCTCTCTCTCTCTCTCTCTGTTTTAGGTTCAGGAAAGAAAATGAGGAGATGGATAGTTTGGCCCACAGTAAACTCAGATACCACTTTATGCATAAAATAAGGATTGGTTCTCAAAGAAACCCTGTCCCTATGGAAAATAAGACAGGACTGACTCGCCATAAGAGCTTCCAACTCAGTTACCCTTCTTGCAAAGGTCAGAGAAATCAATAAAACTATTTCCCATGTTAAGAACCTCAAGTCAGTCAGTTAGCTGGTTTAATTGCAGCAAGCTTCTCTAACATAACATTAAGATCCCAAAGAGAGGCCACTGGTTTTCTTGGAGGCCTCTTAGGCAAAACCCCTTTTACAACATTTTGACATGAGACTGCATTGAAAGAGGAGGATCCATGGACAGACATGCTGAAATGGCCGATAAACCTTGACAGAGGAATAAGAAAGGCCATAGGATAGTAACTCACAAAAACATTGTAATACCAGAGAACAATAGCCAAGAATGGGTGTTGGTTATGTTGCTGACACCAACTAGAAATGGATTTTCCATTTGCTAATATAAGATTTTCCAGTAGCAGGCTTTCTTGCCTCCATTAGTATGTGTTGCACATCCTCAGTAAATAGGTGCCTAAAAGAAATTAAAGACCCTATCATCCAAGCAGTCATGTTAAGTTGACTGATGTCAGGCTGTATCAAACACCCATGTTCTTCACTCAGTAGATCCAGTCAGAGGACGGTTGTGATAATTTGCCAAATTACATTTTCAAAAGAAGGGAAAACCACAGCTGAGTGAGCCAGAAGAAAGTCGCTACAATGATCTTGGGGGATTCCTTCTGAATCTTCAGAAGAACCCTGGATATTAGTGGAAAGGGTGGAAGAGAATACAGGAACACTCCTCTCTAAGGAAAAGAAAAGGTATCCGTCTTCCAGGCCTTCTTGCATGCAGTCTTAGAAGAGAATCTTGTCAGCTGACTGTTCCAAGAGGAGTTAAAGAGGTCTACTTGAGGAGCTCCCCACAGATGGATCAAATCTTAGAAGACCCAGTGATCTAGTTTCCCATTTGTAAGCATCTGTCCTGGTCCTACTCAGCTTGTATGCCACAAAATTTTGCTCTGATGGAATGCAGGATGCCTGTAGAATGAGACTATGCTGTGAAGCTATATCCCAAGCTAATATGGCTGGTCTGCAAAGGGGTTACAACCTGGACCCCTCCTTGCTTATTTATGTACCAAATGACTGCAGTATTGTCTGTAACCATTTGAAGAGGTTTCAGGGCCAAATATGGTATAGACAGTTAAGTGCCTTGATCAGGGCAAGCATCTCCACGATATTTATGTGCTTGTGTTTATTCTTGGTGTCCACACCACCTGCAGTTTTATCACTCCTGAAACTGCTCCATAAGCAAAGTTCAAGGCAGCTGTGGTGACTTGACTGTTTTAAAGCAGGAAGGGAAAAGGGGAGACATGGATTTAGGGATATGTGTGGTTTCCACCAAATGATTTATCTTCTGACAAACCAAGCACTGGGACTTTAAAATATAAAGGGTATTTGTGCTGGGACCAAAGTGATTTCAGATACCACTGTATCTTTTTCATGTGCAGTCTTGCTACGGGTATCATGAGAATCATAGATGGCATGAGACATTCGCTCACAGTGATAGAAGTCTGAGTGGAAACCCTTAGAAATAAATCTAGCTATATATCTATTTTTTTCCTGTGGAAGAATAGTTCTTTGAACCAAGGTGTCTAGCTGACATCCCAGGAACACAATCCTGTGTGAGTCAAGGAAGACTTGAATGTTCACTTGGAGTCCCAGCTTATGGAAGAGATCTCTCACTCAAGAGATAGATTCTTGTCATTTTAAAAAAGACTCTGCAAAGAAAACAAATCGTCTAAACAGAGAAAATGTGGATACTCTGTAGCCTGCAATGAGCTATAACCAGAGCTGGATATTTTCATAGGGTCATAGGTTCATACTAGGCTATCTGCCCTAGGGCATTTATAAGCCTAGCCAGAGTGTGTTTGGCTTTCGCCACCCATTTTAAATTAATTTTGCTATGCCTTTTATTGAGGTTAGTATACTGTGCCTCTGTCTAACAGTGACACAGAAGTGATAGCTGGGGTAAACCTACGATCTCCCATCCACTCATCAAGATTCCTCTTGAAGAGAGTCAATGTCTGACTCTGCCTAACCTGGACTGGGATTTTATTCCAGAGTGAAGGGAGCCTCTGGGTTATGAATCTGTCCCTCCAGCATGTCCTATTTATTTCAGTGCTGAGGTTCAATTCTCTCGAGTGCGTAGCTCGATGGGATTTGGATTTTCTGAGGTGCAGCATGTCCATTAATTCCGCGTTGGACATGGCTTTATACGTCAGGCACAGATCGCCTCTGAGCAGGCGGTATGCCACTGAGTAGAGCTGGAGTTTCTTTAACCGGGCAGCATATGGCATCTGTTTGAGCCCTTTGATCCTCTTGGTGAGGTACTTTTGGGGTCTTTCCAGTTGCTGCAGGTGTCTGGTAAGGTACATCCCAAAAGGGGCATTGTACTCAATTATGGGCCTGATGAGGGATGAGTAAAGAGGCACGATGACCTCCCCTGATCTAGATGTGAATCCCTTCATGATTAGGTGGGCTATATAAAATGTTTTTCTAACCACTTTGGCCACGTGGTTGTCAAATGAGAGATTGCTATCAACTTGGGTCCCCAGGTCCCTAATGACTTCTTCTGTACTTAATGGATTACCACCTATGTGGTAATTTGTGGGCACTTTGTTTTTGCCAAAGGGAATGACTATACACTTTTTGGCGTTTAGCTTGAGGCCATGGCTATGGCACCAGTTGTCTGTTTCTATGAGGCCCGTTTGGAGGATGCTTGTGTCGGCTGGAGAGTTGATTATGGCGCCCAGTTTGCAGTCATCTGCGAACTTGGTCAGCCACAGTCCTTCCGTGTTGGCCTGTACCGCCGAGAAATATATACCAAACAAGAGAGGTCCTAGGACTGAGCCTTGTGGGATGCCACTTGTAACTGGTTTGGAGTCTGACATGGCTCCAGCAATTCTAACCATGTGGGTTCTGTCCTTGAGCCAGTTTGCAACCCATCTAGTGACATAGGGGTTTATATTTAAGCTGGTGAGCTTATCTATAATGCCCGAGTGGGGTATTGTATCGAAGGCTTTTGCGAGGTCCAGGTAAGCTGTGTGGACCACCTTCCCCTCGTCAATGGCCTTGGTGACTGTTTCAAAGAAATTGACCAGGTTTAAGAGGCAGGATCTGCCCTTAACAAAGCCAAACTGGGTAGGATCCAGTGTCTGTAGGTCCCCAATATCTTTATTTATGAGGTCCATGATGATCCTTTCCATAGCTTTGCAGACCAAGCTAGTCAGGCTTATGGGGCGATAGTTTCCAGGATCCGTTGAGGCACCACCTTTGTGGAGAGGGACCACTGTTGCTGTACGCCACTCTTTGGGTACATATCCTGTAGTAAGGCTAAGATTGAACAGTAGTTTTATGTTTGGGTTTAGCTCTTCTTGGAGTTCATGTAGGACGCAGCCCGGGACACCATCTGGTCCCATTGATGCTGTGTTTTTTGCTTTGGAGAGGGCGGCTCTTAACTGAGCATCTGAGATGTCAGGGGAGCAGCACTCTGTTGGGATAGATATTTGCCCTTTTGGTGGGGAGGGGGGAAAAGTTTGCGCTGAACCTGTCAGCTAGGATGTTGGCAATGTCTGTGGGTTCAGTGTAATTTTTGTCATTTTGGACTAATTCTGAGCATATCTGGGAATTCACACCCAGGTTCCTAACATAACTAAAGAAAGCCTTGTGATTATCCTTAGTGTCCTGTGCAATTTGTCTCGAAGCTGGCCTTAGACGATTTTATGAGTGCCCGTAGTTTTGCTAATACTGATCAGAGATGCCTTCCCTTTTTGGGATTTTGCTCTATCATGTAGTAGCTTCCTCCTTCTATTGTATAGTTTGTTTATGGCTGGGGTCCACCAGACAGGACGTCTGCCTTTGGAGGATTGGGTCTTGGTTTTATTTCGGATTGCATGATCCATGCATTCCTGAAGGTGTTCATAGAATGCGTTTATAAAGGATTCTGCGGTCTGGGCCGTATTTTCCACAGGCCCGGGCGCTTTGAAGGATTTCGCCTCGGTTTTGAGGCGTGTGAAATTTGCTTTAGAGAAGTTTTTCACTGTGGTTTTCTGGGCAGGGGGTGGGGTCGGGATGTGAATATCCAGTGAGATTAGTTTATGGTCTTATCTTACCAGTGAGGGATACACTTCTGGTTTGGAGCATAGTGTCCCCATGTTGGTGATGATCAGGTCCAGTATGTTTTCCCCTCTTGTGGGAGTGGTAACAAGTTGTTCCATAGCATTTGAGTTTATAAATTCTAGGAACCTATGGGCTAGGGTGTTGGAGCTAGAGTAATGCTCCCAGTCTATGTCTGGATAGTTGAAGTCGCCCAATATAATGGTGTTTGGAGAGACCTTCATATTTTCCAGTATTCTCAGGAAGGCCGAGTGGGGTTCCTGTGTTTGGGAGGGTGGTCTGTAGCAGGCTATAAACTGGAAGACAGTTTTACCCACAGTTAGTTGCACATGGATAGTCTCTGATGCTTCGTGCTGTGCCACCAACCTGGAGGTGTGGGTATCTTTGACGAATATTGATACTCCCCCTCCTTTTGTGGTTCGGTCCAAGTTTTGGGGCCAAAAAGCATGGTATGAGGTATAACCTGGTAGTGCTGGTGTGCTCTCGGGAGCCTTGAACCAGGTTTCTGTTACTGCACAGATATCGATGTTCTCCATGCTAAGGAGAGTTTCGAGTGCGTGCATCTTGAGGTTTAGACTTCTGGTGTTGAGTAGCATTATTCTTAGTTTCTTATCTCTTGTGATACCTATGTAGGTGGGTTTGTCTTTTGAGCCTTGCCTAAAAAAGGCACTATGGGGGTAGCAAGAGCCTTTGCCAATATCCGAAAGCCCAGGGGTGACAGGTGCAAACCGTCCGTAGCGAAGCATCGTGGCTTGTCGAGCATGTCATCCCAGGCTGACAGGCATTGGATCCCCTTTAAATGACACCAACACTTAAGCCAATTGTTGAAATTGATCACCTTGTGTTCATATTGTGGCATCATTCTTGGTGAGGGTAAGATGCTACTCAAGGTCAGGGTCATACCGGCCTGGGCTACATGCTCAGAGAGCTCCTGTATGTCTCTTTTCATGTAGTCCAGGGGAGGTACGTCTCAGGTCATTCACACCAGCATGGACAATGACCGAGTCATATTTGTACTTGCCTTGGAGTGACCTGAGTGCTTGTGTTATGTGGCGGATCCTAGCGCCCGACAGGCAGCTCACCGTGACCTTCTCCTTGTTCAGCCTGGTGAGCGGGACGTCAGTGTGCCTGACGATAGAGTCACCTATTACAAGTGTATCAGGTGTGTTTAGCCTTAAGGGCTGTGACTGTTCGGCACACTGGCTTTGTGAGCTATGTGTTGCACGTGTTTTGTTTTGGGGTAGTGGTTGCTTGGGTGTCTGCTTTGGAGGTCTCTGCTGCTTAGGCAGATTTTTATTTAGAGCCTCCGAGGATGTTTTTGTGTGTTTATGTGTTTGGTTTGTTGTCGTGGTAGGTCTATGTGAGACTGGAATTGTAGTGAGTGTGGTTTCCTTCTCCTCCTGACTGGTTACACCAGTACTGAGTTGAGAGAGCTTAGCCTCCAGTTTGGCTATATGGTTGCATCTCTCACATGTGTTGGAATTTGTTGGGAGGAGGAGAGGGTTGTCTGTGTACATGAGGCAGTTGTAACATTGCCTCAAGATTCCCAGATTCACCAGCTGGACCGGAGAGGAGATTGACAACTGACCTTTGGACATGCTAGAATAGTATTGGGAATTCCTTTATAATTGAAAAAAGGGCCAATGGGGAACAAGGTACTCAAGGGGAGTTTGTGGGGGTGTAGTGCATTTAATTTTTTAGAGCTGACTTATATAATTGCTTTAGTGAGAAAGTGCCAGGTAACTTAAATGCAATGTGTTACAGGTAACTTAAATGCAAAAACGACAAACAGTAACTTTCTTTCAAGTGAAACAAGGAAATAAGTACAGTAAGCAATGCAGATATCACTAGGGATCCACAGACGTGCTAAAAGGCCGCGTTTTAGGTGGAATTAGCGTTTCAGGGAAATAAACAACAAGCATACAAACAAAGCCAGATTCAGCAGGCCTGGATCTAGTCTATGCTAGAGCAAACAAGGTGTACCAATTTCAGTAAGAAACAGAATATGCAGGCACTATAAGCCTTTAACCAGAAATTCCCTGCTCAGATGGGCAGAGTCCAGCCTCTCCTCCCACAAGAGTGCAGACCGCAATCCTTCTTAACGTAAAATAACTGGCCTGAAGCCCAAGTGCTTAAACCAGAACTAATACACTTTTAAAATAACAGACACTGAGCTCTCTATCAGCAGTTCCCAACTTAGAAGGATGTAAGCTACCTGTCCTGCCACCACAGTGCAGGCCACAAACCTTCCTAATGTAAAACAACTGGTCTGAAGCCCAAGTGCTTAATCCAAAAGACTTAGAAATGATAGCTACACTTTAATCAAGTTACTACCAGCAGTAATAAATACAACTGAATACTTTAAAGAATGCCTGGATTAGTGTTCAAGTTATACAAACAAAGCTAGATTCAGCAGGCCTGGATCTAGTCTATGCTACAGCAAACAAGGTGCACCAATTTCAGTAAGAAGCAGTTCAAATATACAGGCACTATAAGCCTTTAACCAGAAATTCCCAGCTCAGAAGGACAGAGTCCAGCCTCTCCTCCCACAAGAGTGCAGAACACGAACCCTCTTAATGTAAAATAACTGGCCTCAAGCCCAAGTGCTTAAACCAGAATTAATACACTTTTAGAATAACAGACACTGAGCCCTCAATCAGCAGTTCCCAACTTAGAAGGATGTAAACTACCTGTTCTGCCACTACAGTGCAGACCACAAACCTTCTTAATGTAAAACTGGTTTGAAGCCCAGGTGCTTAAACTAAAAGGCTTAGAATGAGTTACACCAAGCAGTAATAAATACAACTGAGTACTTTTAAGATGACGCAAAAGGAAAATAAAGTAGGAAAAAACACAAATACAGTAAAAGCAGATAATTTTTTTTTTGTGGAAAGAGAGAAAGGAAAGAGAGAAAGGAGTAGCAGAAACTAAGCTGATTGGCCTTCTCAAATGCTCTCCCTGTACTGGGTAGAATGAGGTAATGACACTAGACTGGGAGGAGGGTCCCAGATCAAATTTACACTAGGGGCGGGCAACTGCAAAGCCACCAACTATAAAAACACTATACCAACAGGGAGGGATGGTGGGAAACAAACTGCAGAAATGTTACTCACAGCTGAAAAGCAGCAGTGAGCCTTTAAATGAAAGTTTTAAACAGCTAAAGGAGCCACTAGAAAAAAGAGTTTAACTGCAACAAGTTATCATAAACAAACAACCCAACAGATGCTTAATAAGAGTGGACAATTTCCAGTTAATACCTCACACACAGTGAAACTAGCTATAAAAATACACAGTACACAAAGTGCTATAAACAACAAAGAAATAAAGAACAAAATAAACAAAAAACAGGATACTTAATGTTATATATTATAGCTCCTAGTTTGCTGAGTGTCCTTCCTTCGATTAGCTCACTGTAAAATGGCAGAACACTCACAACTAAGCTTCTTAGGTAACAGAAAGTTTAAACCTGAGACAGCTTTTAAGAAAGAAATCTCAAAACAACCAATGAGGTGCTTAGTCTAAGCTGTAGTCCAGGAGACCTCAGTCAGCCAATGACCTCAAACAATTCTCTCTCCCTGAAATGCCTGATGGCTTTGGCTAAAACAAGATGTCCCAGAATTATGTGCTCAGACACACAGCCTCCACAAACACTAGGCCCAAATACAAGCCTGAATATGGAAATGCTACAAATATCCCCACTACTTAGAACAAACTGCAGAAATGTTACTCACAGCTGAAAAGCAGCAGTGAGCCTTTAAATGAAAGTTTTAAACAGCTAAAGGAACCACTAGAAAAAAGAGTTTAACTGCAACAAGTTATCATAAACAAACAACCCAACAGATGCTTAATAAGAGTGGACAATTTCCAGTTAATACCTCACACACAGTGAAACTAGCTAGAAAAAATACAAAGTACACAAAGTGCTATAAACAACAAAGAAATAAAGAACAAAATAAACAAAAAACAGGAAACTTAATGTTATATATTATAGCTCCGAGTTTGTTGAGTGTCCTTCCTTCGATTAGCTCACTGTAAAATGGCAGAACACTCACAACTGAGCTTCTTAGGTAACAGAAAGTTGAAACCTGAGACAGCTTTTAAGAAAGAAATCTCAAAAGAACCAATGAGGTGCTTAGTCTAAGCTGTAGTCCAGGAGACCTCAGTCAGCCAATGACCTCAAACAATTCTCTCTCACTGAAATGCTTGATGGCTTTGGCTAAAACAAGATGTCCCTGAATTATGTGCTCAGACACACAGCCTCCACAAACACTAGGCCCAAATACAAGCCTGAATATGGAAATGCTACAAATATCCCCACTACTTAGAACAAACTGCAGAAATGTTACTCACAGCTGAAAAGCAGCAGTGAGCCTTTAAATGAAAGTTTTCAACAGCTAAAGGAGCCACTAGAAAAAAGAGTTTAACTGCAACAAGTTATCATAAACAAACAACACAACAGATGCTTAATAAGAGTGGACAATTTCCAGTTAATACCTCACACACAGTGAAACTAGCTAGAAAAAATACACAGTACACAAAGTGCTATAAACAACAAAGAAATAAAGAACAAAATAAACAAAAAACAGGATACTTAATGTTATATATTATAGCTCCGAGTTTGCTGAGTGTCCTTCCTTCGATTAGCTCACTGGTGCAGTGGATAGTCCAAAGGGTAAGGCAGAAAACTGATAATGTGATCCAAACACACAAAACCCTAAGAAATGTCTGAAGTCTGGATGAACAGGGATGCGATGATAAGCATCATTTAAATCTAATGTTATACAGAAACAGCAAATTCCTGACCTCCAACTCTAAACTGCTGCTAGCCCAATCCTATCTCCTCCCTGCCCTCCTCTATGGCTCCCCTCTACTTTCCAATTTACAATATAACCCGCTGGCAAAACTTGACCAAACTTATAACAAAATTGCTAGATTTGTCACCAGCAGCCCCTATAAATCCCATCACTGTTCTGCTCTCAAAAAACTACATTGGCTTGAATTCCCACACCTTCTGACCAAATGTTAGTTGATCCAAGCTTTCTGAATTCTTAATTCTAACTCTGACTGTCCATCTCTGTCCAACCTGATCTCCTGGTATACCCCTCCCCGATCCCTGCGCAGCTCTGTTAAACTCTTTCTACAAGTCTATAAACCAAATATATTAACATAGGTAAAATACTTTATAAACACTCCATCTCCCTTAATTGGAATAATCTTCCACTCCATATCAGAAGTCATACCTCCCTTCCTAACTTCAAACATGACCATATTTTGTACCTCCATAACAACCCTATACGTACCTTTAACCATCCTACTTAACTCCTCCCTTTCCATATTCCCATTTCTTCACTACACTTATCATTAAGACCTTTTCCCTCTTTCTTATCTTACTTTACCCAATCTGCTCTTTTTACTATACCCTCCCTCTTTATATAATTTACTTTATCCAATCTGCTCTTCCTTCTATACCCTCCCTCTTTATATAATTTACATTATCCTACTACTCTTCTTTTTTTCCTCCTCCCTCTCGATCACTTCCTTCCTCCTCTACTCCTGTTTTCTTTTGCACTTTCCTTCTTCTGACCTTGTATATAGCTATGTACTATTCCTTGGATTACATTTATTTTTCTTATCCATTGTATCCATAAGTTTGTTTTGCTCTTTATATTGTTAACTTGTCTCAATTTGTATGTATTTGTATGTTTTGTTCGGGGCTTTTCCTCTCAGGTCTCCACTGAAAATGGATAATTTCTTACCCAGTTGGACTAACCCGGTTAACAAATGTGAAATAAATAATTAAATAAATAAATGTTACCAGGAAATTAGAAGAGGTAGCAGCTGGTGAAGTGACATAATTTTGAATTTGGGCACTATCACAAACAGGTTTAGGAAAGTAAAACCCAGAAAAGGTCTCCAAGTATTTTCTTTGTTTGGCACGAGAAGTACAACTGGCTCAACCAGCACCCTGTGCTGGTACCATGAATGAGTACCCCACCCCCTTGGCAAAAAAAAAAAAGTGGATGCTCCTTCTACTGGCACACCAAACAGGTGGTCAGATGCACAACACTCCCTTCCCCCTCCTGCCCAGCCATTCAAGGTCCAGTTTCTGTGCCATACCCTGAACCACTTTGAGCATGTGTAATTAAAAAAAATACTAATTTCTTCTTTTAAACTGTAGCAAACAGTTGCCAGAGTTTATACCCTGCCTACATGGTGTATTTCAGCACTAAGCTTTTGTCAAAAATAGTGTTTTTTTTAACTTATAAATTGTAGCAAACAGTTGCTACAGTTTATATGCTGTCTGCATGGAGTGGTACAAAGGTTTTAGTTAAAAGTAAGAGATTTTTTTTTACTCAGTGCTCAGGTTTGACCACAAAAGCAACACTGGCTTTTAAAAGCCAGTATTACATTACAGATTGGGACCAGCTGATAGCACCCCCTACACTTTGTGCCAGGGGACAGTTGCCTCTTTCGCCCTGCCCTAGCTATGCTACAGTTTGGCACTAAGAACATCCTTGAATAAAAACCTTTATCCACCTAGGATGAAGGAACATGTTCCATCACTCCTTGGAACAGCACGTTGATGAAGAACTGGTGGAAAGAGTGTCTGATCTGGAGGATGAATAATGTCCTCCTGGAAAGGAGGAATGTCCTTCCGCTGCCATTTGCAGCCTTGATGAATGATTTTTAGAATCCATTTATCTGAAAGTATTTGTTGCCAAAGAGAAAAATGGAGATTCAGACTTTCTGCAAGAAAAAAAAGGGGCTAGGGTGGGAGCGGATTACAAGGTCTCTCGAATGGTTATTCAGACTTGGGCTGTCCTTGGTTTTGGGAGGTTCCTTTGGAACACCCTTGCCATTTTTTTAAAGGTCTGTTTACCTGTATTTTGTTGAGACTGTTTATAATGCTTTTTGCCAAAACTGGATAAGGGGATAAAAAAATCCCTTGGAAAACTTGGAAAAGCGGGTCTGAAAAATCTTAAGAGACTCCCTAGATCAGCTTACCCCTTTCATCACATTTTTTGATCACCTCCGCAGCAGAGGGGCCAAACACTAAATCTCTATCCAAGGGTGAATTTAAAATCTGATTTTTATCTGGAAGATTTTAAAAATGCAGCCAAGCAAACCCCCTTAAAACAGTGTCCATGGCCACAGGCCTACACACACTGTAAACCATGAGTAGTGACTTGTGCAATAGAAGAATAGAGGTTATTTAAACCAGATGATTTTTCCTCACAAGAAGAAACTGCAGATAAAACATTCCTCATACTTTCACAATGAGTCAGAACAAATTTTAACATATGAGCCTGACAACTCAAAATTCTGAAAATCAAAACTGAAGTATACACTTTTTCCATACCTGTCATTAATTTTCACATATTTAAAAGAAACAGTAAGATTGGAATTAACTAACTGCTTAGTAGCCGAGGGATCAACTAAAGTTGTAGCGGCTGGGTTAGGTTTGGGAATAGTGTATACAAATTTAAAAGACTAAGCAAGCTTTATGCATCCTATCTGCCTTTCTAGGGACAGCTGGCTTACTATCAGGAAATCTGCAGACAGTAACACACTTCCTCTACAGCAGTCAGAAAAGGAGGAATGGGTGTAGGATCTAGAAATCTTCTTCTGTAACAACTCAGTATCTTCTGAGGGAATGAAAAAAATTCAGTGTTATCTCACTGAAAACACTGGAACATTTTAGCAATAATCTCAGAGAGACATGCCCCATGGGCATAATCAGAACCTGAGCTCACTTCTGAGTCTGAATGAAAAAACTTATTGAAAAGCCCTGTATCCATCCTTGCAACTTCCTATTCAGATTGAAAATCTTGAATCTCTTCAGGAAAAATGCATCCTTCTTTCTTTTACTACAAACTCCTTTACAAAAAGAATCAATAAGCCGAATTAAACCCTGAGACAAACCCAGTAAACAACACTTATCCAAAGATATTTGAGAAGTAGATACATGCTTAGTTTTCTGTTGCTTTTCAACAGGAAAAATGGGGACAATTGTGTTACTAACGGCAGCAGCAGCTTCCCTAGGGATGGGCACAGCATTCTAACACAACAGGGAAACCTTTCCTGCTCCCTCTCCCAGGACTGACAAGACTGGATCCCTCCCTTGCTCATTGGGGGGACTCCAACAGCTGCAGTGGACGTGGCTAACCCCTGGTCGATAGTGGCTGTAGTTGCTACACCAGAGGAATCCTGGGTAAAAGATGAGTGAGCTGAGGTATAACAAATAGACACAGCAGAGTCATCCACCTGCAGCTAAAGAGATTTTTTTAGCCTGCTGTGGTTGCAAAGTCTGTTTGCTTACTTATTTTTCTTTTTGTCGCTGGGAGAAGAGCTGACTGTGGGACCAACAGTCTGCTCAATGGTCAAGCCGAAAATGGTGCCTTTGTCCCCACGGAAGGCAAGCAGCACATGCCAGTAAACACTACGAGTCTGATAAAACAGCAACACAAATAAGAAAACTGAGGTTTTTGTCTTCCAAAAGGAACTTATCTATCTAGCAAAGGAACAGCACAAGCTGAACATTAAACCTCAAAGTCTCAAAGGAGCATACTCTTTGGCAACAGTAAAGCTCTGAAGGGCTTCATCCCCAGACTTGACTTTTAGTCATCTCAGCTCGAGCAGTCTGACAGATTTGTTAATGGGGAGTGCCCTGAAGCTTTGGAAGCTTGCTGGCTGTTATATCCTTGGCACAATAGAACCCATATAACTAAGGCTACTGCTGCAGTAACCGATATAATGAACATCTCTTTTGTTTTTCTTAGCTGAAGATTCAGAAGGCAGGGAAAAGGCAGAAATAGGTTCTTTAGCAAATCCCAGTAAATTTGCCCTGTCCATAGAAACAGAAACAGGAGACTGGAAGTTTTTCTCACTAAACACATATTCCCAAATACATGTCTGTCCCTTGGGTACACCAGACCCAGCTTCACATCCCTATTCCAGCCAAGTAAAGACCCTTAACCTGCATCTTCCCCTGTCACCAAGGAAAGTGGCTCTTCCATGTCCACCAAGGGCATCCTTAAAGCCCCAGAGGACATGGCTATCCCTTGGTCTTAGGTGACCTGGAAAGCTACACAAAGAGTAATGGGGAAAAATGGGTGGTCTAAGGAACAAGTGACTACAGCAGAGTCACCCACCAGCAGCTGAGGCCCCCCCCACTTTTGCACATGGGGCCAAGATGTCACTTCAAAAGTGACAGTCCTCTAGAGCCAATGTTCACACTGCCAGGTGGCTAACCTGTGTCAGTCAGTAAAGAGAAAAAGGGATGCTCTGGTAAGCAAACCACTGATAGTTCCCAACAAGCACAATATCCTGAGTCAAACATGCAAAAGCTTAAAACTTGAATAAATGTAAACTGAAAACTCTTCTTCTCAGTTTACACAAGCATCCATATAAGATCTCCCTTCAAATACGAAGACAGCCCAAATCACTTTGTGTCGTAGCAAAAGCTAAATTTTCTGATAGGAAAAAAAACACAAGTTTTCCTCATAAAGTAAGCATAAAATAGGAAGGTTTTCTCCAACAGGAACTTATCTGCCTAGCTCTTGAAAGATCACAAGCCAAGTGACAGATTCATGGGGCCCATTGAAGTAGTGCTCACTTTGGCAGCTAAATAGCCATAAAGATTTTTGCACTCCAGCTGTCTTTAATATGGAGATCTGCATGAGCTTCTGACAGAGCACATGGAAGGCAGCCAATACTGAGAAGTTGGCCAGTGTAGAACCTCTAAGAAGATGGCCAGTGCAGGGTTCTAAACACATACAGGTTAGGCTATTGCCACAGTTATCTATGTATTGAACATCTAAGGTTCATTCTTCTCAGAAGTCAGTATGGCAATCACATCTCACAAGGTCAGTGAATGGCACATCAGACAGAAAATCATGGCTTTGTAGGAAGAAACTATAACCAATGCTTGAAATCTAAAGCTAGCAATAATGCCCTTGATTGTACCCTACCCATATGCAACAGGTTGCAGAAGCCTGGAAAAGCAGAATAGATAAGGTAATACACAGAGTGATTTTACTGTTATTAAGAGTGAAATAACTTTAGAATTTTTTTTTCTGTCCATGCTCTCTGTTTTAACTCTTGAACCATCTACTGACAAAAGTATTAGGATTATATTCTACATACCCAACACATGTATGAGTCTGTGCAATTCATAGGTTCATAGGTTGGTACTAGGCTATCAGCCCTAGGGCCTATACAAGCCTAGCCATAACAATTCCCTGGCTATTTCTTCCCACATTATTTACTTTCCTGGACCCCTGTCTAGCAGGGCGACTGACGTGATCCCTGGGGTGAATTTCCTTTCTCCCATCCAATTGTCAAGGTTCCTCTTGAAGAGGTCCAAAGAGGCACTCTGCTTGACATGTATGGGCAATCTATTCCAGAGTCTGGGGAGTTTCTGGGTCAGGAACCTATCCCTCCAGCATGTTTTGTTTATTGTGATGACAAGGTTTAGATCCCTGGAGCGTGTAGCTCTGAGGGATTGGGATTTCTTTAAGTGTAGCATGTCCAACAGCTCTGGGTTTGAAATGGCCTTGTATGTTAAGCAGAGATCGCCTCTGAGTAGACGATATGCGACAGAGTATAGCTGGAGTTTTTTAAGGCAGTCAGTGTAGGGCATCTGCTTTAGGCCTGTGATTCTTTTAGTGAGGTATTTCTGAGGCCTTTCCAGTTGTTGCAGATGTCTTGAGAGGTACATACCAAATGGGGCGTTGTATTCTATAATGGGTCTAATGAGGGATAAGTACAGTGGGACAATGACCTCCTTCTTTCTGGATGAAAAGCCCTTCGTGATGAGGTGTGCCACATAGAAGGATTTCCTGACTGTTGTGACGATGTGGTTATCAAAGGTGAGACCACTGTCCACCTGTGTCCCTAAGTCTCTTATCACACTTTCTGTGAAACAGTGTGGATTTACTACATGGAATACTGCTTTTAAGTGACCCACTTTAGGAATACATGTGTAAGCTAAACATTTCCATACCATGTTACCAAACAAACCACAAATCCAATAATAAAAAAAATCACTTATAAGAAATTAGTTACCTGTGCAGAAGCATTCAGAAGCCCAGATGAGGTACCTTCTGGCTCTGGATATGTAATTTCAACTGCAAATTCAAAGCCTAATGGGAGATAGCCAGTCATGAAGAATCTGAAAGTCAAAAGAAAAGAAAAGAAAGAAACTGTGTTAACACTTTTTTCTTTTAGTCTCCTAGTCAAGAAGTACAGTTTAAGTATAGTCTAATATACCCAATTGAAAAGAATGCAGTCTACAATGATGTCTCAGTCTTTTCCCAAGTGTTCCATAGGCACTCCTTTACTATGGTAAAAAACAGCTAAATCATATTTTATTACCAGTACAATTTACAACATGATCTCAAATTTATTATAAAATGAGCAAGAAAATCCAAATAAAAGCAATCCAAAACCTTACCTGTAACCATTACAACAGCAACACAGGTAGTCCAAATGCATAATCTTTTAATCAGATTTTGCCTAGACATTACAGACAACATACTTTTGGTATATCATGGAGTGAAACACATTTACTAGCAGAAGGGAGTGGGAGTTCAAGAAACAAGGAGAGAGAGGATTTTGAATGCAAGTCCTTAAAGAAAGCGACAACAGCCTTATGTAATATATTCATAAAGTAACAAAATATTCTAAGAACTAAGCCAACATGGGAATGGAGGAAAGAGATTTTACTAACAGGAATAACTGCAAAGAGGGGTATAGAAAATGGGCAAGAGGGGTTGAAATTACTGGAGAAACATAGCAAAGGAACCAAGGTCCTGGGAGCAAATAAACACAGAGGGAAAAGCAAAAGCGATGGATGAGGCCAAACAGAAATTTGGACTGCAGTTTACAGACTCCCTTCCATAGAATGGCTTGGTAACAGACTACAGGCAAAGAGAAACAGATAAAGGAGTGCCAAGTGAAAAACTTGGGTTTAAAACAGAAGTTGCTGTTAAAAAATTAATATTGTATGTAAAATACTGCATGGCAATTATAACAATCAACCAGAGTAGGTAAAAAAGTCTAGGAAGAGAAAATGGAAAGGCAACATATAAAGAACAGTGAAGGGATATCTGTATGACTCCCAGATATGCAACCACATCCAGAAGGTTTAGGATTTTTGCTTGTAATTGTTTGCAAAGGTATTTTTATATCCAAAGCAAACTTCAGAGACGTATTCCTCAGGTAGACAGGAAATACTGGAAGAGTGATGGAACAGAGGGGGTTACTGTGGAAATGTTATTTTGGGAAAGTAATGAGTTGGTAGATTGCAAAAATTCTCTACAGAGTAGTTTCCCATAACTATTGATGGAACAAATGGTTGTATCTAAGGAAATTATTTGTTAGAAATGGTATGTTGTATTTAAATTGTCTAGACAAAGTAAGGCCTTATTAAGTTGAATGTTATTAGGTTCATAGGTGTTTACTAGGCTAACGACCACAAGGGCCTTTTTAAGCCTAGCCATGCATCCCAAATCTCTGAAAAGTTCTGATACCCTTGATAAGTGTAAGCATGGGCCAGGGAGATGTACCATTTACAGGTTACCTGTGTCCATTAGCAATATACATGCCAAACCAGGGATGAATTTCCGGTTTCCCATCCAATTGTCCAAGTTGCACTTGAATTGGGTTAGGGAGGAACTCTTCTTCACATGGATGGGGAGCCTGTTCCATAGATGGGGTAGTCTATGGGATACATACCTCTTTCTCGAACAGGTCCCTATTTATATCACAGGCAAGGTTTAAGTCTTAGCTGCAAAAAAAAAAAAAAAAAAAAAAAAACGCTAGAAAATGGAAATCAAAAACTGTTATGAATACTCAATATTGTAAATGAGATTAAAGAACCACTAGTGGGAAATTTAGAAAAGGGAAAGAGCAAACTGCACAGAAATAAACTGAATTTTTGGGAACAATACATGAGTAAAAACAAAATGAAAACTCCAGCAAAGCTAGAACTTCTACTGAGTGACCTCCCAAACCTTTTGTATCAGAGGCACATGGGATATATGCAAATGACTCTTATGAACATCAGGTGTTTCAGCTAATTGGTGATTCTGAATGTCCATTACTTGTTTCATCATTTTAATGGACAATTTCAGGCCAATAAAGCCAAACCCCACTAGCTGTGGATATGCATATTTCAGCCTTATGACCTCGTCAGCACAGCACAAGCAGAATGTTTGACTAAGCATAAGAAACACAGGGCTGTTATACCCAGCTGATGTCCATTATCATTAAGGTCACTGCAAAAATATCCCAAACAATAAACTAAAACAATAAGTGAGAAGGTCACTGAAAAACAATCAGTAAAAACAAAATGTCTTAGTTTGTTGTTTGGGATGTTTTTGCAGTGACCTTAATGATAACGGACATCAGCTGGGTATAACAGCCCTGTGTTTCTTATGCTTGGTCAAACACTCTGCTTGTGCTGTGCTGACGAGGTCATAACAAGGCCAAAATATGCATATCCACAGCTAGTGGGGTTTGGCTTTATTGACCTGAAATTGTCCATTATAACGATGAAACAAGTCATGGGCATTCAGAATCACCAATTAGCTGAAACACCTGATGTTCATAAGGGTTATTTGCATATATCCCATGTGCCTCTGATACAAGAGGTTTGGGAGGTCACTCAGTGGAAGTTCTAGCTTTGCTGGAGTTTTCATTTTGTTTTTACTGATTGTTTTTCAGTGACCTTCTCACTTATTGTTTTAGTTTGTTGTTTGGGAACAATACATGCTTAATAATCTGGAGGAGGAGGAGTTTTAACAGAAGGTAGGAACTGAGCAATTTATGTAATGTTGGAGTGAATGATAATTGTTAAAAAATAAGAAGTTATATACCTACCATAACGTTCCATGTTAGTTGTCTTCTTCTCGCCTTCTTTCTTGCTGGATGGGACAGCGTCCCTAGCACCTTAGTCCTGGGTGGCTCATCGGAACAGACTCTTGAGCACAGTGGAACCAAACTCAGCTCTATTCCTAGAGACCACATCCAATTTATAATGCGAAATGAATGTATGAGGAG
This sequence comes from Protopterus annectens, assembly GCF_019279795.1. Taxonomy (NCBI): domain Eukaryota; kingdom Metazoa; phylum Chordata; order Ceratodontiformes; family Protopteridae; genus Protopterus; species Protopterus annectens. The sequence goes on along the minus strand of NC_056727.1, from coordinate 178,219,741 downwards.
TGGCCCAAGTGGCTGCGGCACAAATAGATTCCATTGGTAGTCTTGCTTGAAAGGCTACCGACGTAGACAATGCTCTGGTGGAATGACCTTTAGGTTTGGCAGGGAGTTGCTTATGTCTGAGTTGATAAATCAAAGTAATAATAGAGGACAACCACCTGGATAAGGTTACTTTGGAAAATGGCCGTCCTTGTTTGCCCTCAGCATAGGATAGGAAAAGTTGGTCTGATTTTCTTATTTGCTTTGTCCTGTCCAAGTAGAAACATAATTGCCTGTGAACATCCAAGCGGTGCAAATTTTGTTCAGCTCTGTTCGAATAGTTAGGAAAAAATACGGGCAGATCAATAGACTGATTCAGATTTGATTCAGAGGGTATCTTGGGTAAAAACAAAGGATTAGGCCTAAGTAAAACTCTGTCCTTATGAAACACAAGATAAGGAGGACAAATACAGAGGGCTTGAAGTTCCACAACTCTCCTAGCTGATGTGATGGCTACCAAAAAGAGAGTCTTCCAGGAGAGCAATTTAAAGGAACAGGAAGCCACAGGTTCAAAGGGGGGGAGAATCAAGGAAGCCAATATCAAGTTCAAGTCCCACAGAGGCGGGGGATCCCTGACTGGGGGCCTAAGTAACAAAGTTCCTTTGAGAAAGGCCTTGCAAAGTTTGTGGGACATGATGCTGGTTTCTGACAGGCTAGCATGGAAATTTGCAATAGCAGCTAATTGGACCCTAATGGTGGCAGAGGAGGAACCAGCTTGGAAGAGCTCTGCCAAAAAATCTAAAACATGATGGACAGGGGCTGTAAAAGGGTCAATATTCCTAGCCTCTGCCCAGAAGGAGCAACGTTTCCACTTACTAGCATAAGTCTTCCTGGTGGCAGATTTGTGCGAAGAAAGGATGATTTCACGCACCGGCTGAGAAATTAGCGGAAGCCTGGCTAAAGTTGGTAGTTGAGCAACCAAGTTGTAAGTTTGAGAGACTGAAGGGACTGGTACAGCCCGCCCGACTGATGGACCAAGAGGTCTGGCACTGGGTCCAGATTCCACGGCTGCTCCAGCAGGTGGCAATGCAGGAACGGGAACCAAATTTGTCGAGGCTAGTAAGGGGCAATGAGGATCATCCTGGATCCCAAAGCGGTTGCCTTCTGAATTAGCTTGGGAATTAGGGGAAACGGAGGAAAAGCGTACAGAAGACCCCGGGGCCAATCGTGAACTAGAGCGTCTCTGGGGGAGTGGCCGGGAAGGGGGAAGAGAGTGAAGAAGTCGTCGCGCTTGCTGTTGAGAGGGGTTGCAAAAAGGTCGCAGCAAGGTTGACCCCATCTGCGGAAGATTTTGTCCGCTACTGATTGAGAGACCACTCGTGAGGCATGAGAATAGCTCTGCTTAGCCTGTCCGCTATGACGTTGGACCTCCCGGGGATATGCGTTGCTATCAGAAACCGTTGAGAGGAGATCGCCCACTGCCAGAGTCTGAGTGCTTCTCGACATAAGGAATAGGACTTGGTTCCGCCCTGCTTGTTGATGTACCACACTACAGATATATTGTCTGTCTGAATTGCAATAGTCCTGGTGGGTAGAGAGTCCTGAAGAGCTTGCAACGCCAAAAGCACCGCTCTCATCTCCAAGACATTTATGTGCAGATGGTACTCTAGAGGTTGCCAGGTGCCTTGGACAGTCCTGCCCTGAAAATGCCCCCCCCCACCCGATCAGGGAGGCATCCGTGGTCAATGTGGCAACAGGAGGAGGAAGAACACATGGTCTGCCCTGGAGTATCAGAGGGGAAACCATCCACCAAGCTAGGTGGCCTTTGCATGATTGAGTGATTATTATCTTGTGAGACATTGGAAGTTGTTAAAAGGACCATTGAGTAAAAAGCATCCACTGAAGAAGCCGCATGTGAAAGCGAGCCAGGGCAACTAGTATGATTGCTGCTGCCATGAGGCCCAAGGTCTTTAGTACAACTCTGGCTTGAATCCTGTTGCATTGTAGTAAGACTTGCACATGTTGGCGGATTTCTGAAACTCTGTCGAGAGGAAGCCTTACAGACAGATCTTTTGAATTTAAGATTGCGTCTATAAAGATAATAGACTGAGAAGGCGACAATGCAGACTTTTCTAAATTTATTGATATACCCAGCTCGGTGCAAGTTTGGATGGTATAATCCCTGGCTCGCAGAAGTTGATGCCTGGTGGGTGCAGTGAGAGCCAGTCGTCGAGATATGGAAACACCTGGAATCCTCGCCATCTCAAGTGAGCCGTAACCACTGCCATGCATTTGGTGAACACCCTGGGGGCTGCGGTGAGACCAAAGGGCAGGGCCCTGAACTGATAGTGACTGGCTCCCAGCCGGAAGCGGAGAAACCTTCTGGAGCACCTGTTCATTTTGATATGGTAGTACACATCCTGAAGATCTATGGAGCACATCCAATTGTCCTGACCCAAAAAGGGTAGAATGGACTGGAGCATGACCATCCGGAACTTTGCTCTTTGAACAGACTTGTTTAGCCTGCTGAGATCCAAAATGGGTCTCCAGTCCCCTGTCTTTTTTGGCACCAAAAAGAACTTGGAGTAGATTCCGTATCCTTGTTGGTCTGCTGGGACTGGCTGGATGGCCCGTTTGTCTAGCAGTTTTGAAATTTCTAGTACTGCCTGTTCCCTTAGACCGGGTGAAACATCTGGAAGGGACTTGGTTGTTTGTACCGGGGTGTGGACAAAGGGAATCTTGTAACCCTCGGATATGACAGACCGTACCCATTTGTCTTGTGTGAGGAGTTGCCAGGCTTCTGGGTACAGTGACAATCTTCCCCCGACTGCCTCCGAAGGTGGACAGTCGGGCAGTCCCTCAGGGGTTCTGAAAGGGTTTGTCAGAGAACGATTCTCTGCTACCCTGATTCTGCGGGCCCCCTCTGCCCTTCGGGCGGCGTCTATTATTGTTCCCTCCCCTGCCCCTGGAGGGAAACTCGCCACGTGTGTCAGGCACGACTCCCTGGGGTTTCCGAAACCACATTTTTCCACTCTTTTGACCCTTGGGGTATGGTCTAGAGGGAGTGGAAAAACGGACTCCCACGGCAGAGAGAGTCTTGCCTTCCTGCTCACACCTGGTAAGGGTATCTTTCACCTGTGGTCCAAACAGAGCTGAACCATCAAAGGGGGTATTGGTGAAGGACGCCTTAAAGGGGTCAGCAAAGTTGCATAACCGCATCCAGGCATGTCTTCTCAAAGCCACGTCTGTACCTGTGGCCCTACTCGCCCTATCGGCTGCATAAGAAATGAGCCACATGGCGGAGTTGATGATAGAATTAAGGGTTGTCAGCTGGGAGTTTATCTTGTCTTGAGCCCCCGCAGCTGAAGGATCCTGAAGGGTATCACCCAGTTCCTTAAGAAGATCCCTTTGGAGACGGGTGAGATGGCACAGATAATTCATTGACCGCATAGAGAAGGTCGCTGAGGAAAACACCCGCTTCCCGTACCTGTCCATTGTCCTAGATTCTTTATTAGGTGGATGGACAGGCACCGAAGGGTCAGCCAACTCCTTCTTTGTGGCTGCTGCAACCATTATGGCATCAACAGGGACACCTTTTGTCAAAAATTGCTTGTTGGGTGGGGCTGTAATAAATTTAGTGGGCTTACGGGGAGTTGGTTCCACTGTGTCCGGGGCTGACCACGCCTTTCGAGCCACCACTTCCATTAGTGGGTCGAAAGGCGGAGCCACCCAGGAGGTGGAAGAGCGAGAACCAAACGCGTCCAGGTAGACCGACTCGTCCTCCAAAGGGTTAAGGGCAGTCCAGTTCCCCCTCTGCTTAAGGATTTCTAGGATGTCTGAAAAGGAGACATCCTCAGAGGGGGATCTTGGGGACCCTTCCGAATCCTCCAAGTCGGTATCAGACGTGACTGACTCGGGGGAGTCGACATGTTTCCTCTTACATTTTCTCTTCCGGGAGGGGGGCTCCCACAAAGGATCGGGGGAGGCCTCGGAAGAGGAAGATACACCCAATGGAGTGACCTGGAGCATTTGCACTCCACGCTTGGGGTCAGGAAGGTGGACAGAGACCGATGCAGGCACCATGGGGGGAGGAGCCGAAGGGGCTGATCGAGGGGCCGACTCAGGAGTCAGCACACTCCTCATGACTTTGAAGACGCCACTGTCAGGCAGAGCAGAAGGTCCCCGCTCCGAGGAGACGAGAACCCCTGTCGGCACTGAGAGGGACTGCTCCGAGGCTGATGTTGGGGCCGAGCTCACCTGCGCCGATGCTCCGAGAGGGAGAACGGGGTTGGACAAGGGTCCGATGCCACTCGCCCACTCGGAGCCGAAGAGGGAGTCTCGGCGCCCAGATCCCTCCAAGGACGGAACCAAGGAAGAGATCGGAGCTGACGAAGGAGCCAAAAGGTGTGGTATCGGTTCCGACGTCACCAAGATTCGAGCCCCAACTGGCTCCAGCTCCGAACACAAGGAGGGAGTCGGAGGAGAAACTGCTGTAGATACCGGGACAGCCACAGTCTGTTAAGATGGGCTGGTTAAAATTTTGGCCAGGGCCTGCGACTTAAGGAGTCTGCTGACCACCCTCTCTAGGTCATGATCAGATAGCCTGGAAGACCGAGATGAGTGGGACCTATGGCTTTTCTCAGATTGGAGTAATGGTGACCTCGGAGCCGAGCGAACCAATTCTAGGGAAGGGGACCTAGAACGTTTTTGGCTTGAAGACGGTTCCGACAGTAAAGTTGGAGCTGACTGAGGTCTAGAGGTGCCGGCTCCAGCCGAACCCGACGAGGAGGCAGGTGCTCCACCAGGCGATGGCTCCGAACTGGGAGCCGACGGCTTGGCGGGCCTAGAGGATTTACCCGACGAAGGCTTGGTCGGGGATCCTTCTAGCTTAAGTAAGCCTCTCAGGATGAGCTTGTTCCTATGCTCCTGCAAGACTCTTGGGCTGAAGGCATAACAGACCGAGCAGGAGTCCTGCAGGTGTAGGGGGCACAAGCAATAAATGCAAGAAGTGTGACCATCTGTCAGAGACATCTTCTGACAGCACGAGTCACACTTCTTACAACCTGACACTTTGGTATCCTTAGACATGATGGATACCAAAGAAAAATGTCACTAGTGCTTAAACACACAGAACAACACACAAACACACGCACTAGTTAAGCTAACAAAATTAAACAATTGCACAGTTAACTATATATAAATATATATATATATATATATATATATATATATATATATATATATATATATATACAAGTCTGCAACTGTAATAAAATAACAGAGCTAACACTACCCTATAACACAAGGAAAGGGAGGGGAGATTAGCCACTGAGAAAAAACTGTGGGGGGGGGGGACTCTCCAACTAAAACGAGTTTCTAAGAGGGAATATTAGGGAGTAAACAGAGAGTAAACTAACTGGGAAGTTATAAATATAAGAAAAGGTTATCGAGAAAAAACTAAAGTTAACTTTTAATATATATATATATATATATATATATATATATATATATATATAAAAAGATTAATACGACCTGGAGCCAAGTAAATCGCAACCTCGTAGCTGAAGCGGCAAACGAGATCGGGGGATCTGACGCCTAGCATTGTGGGATATAGGGAGGGCCTCGAGCCGGTAAATAGCTCTCGAGCTTTAGTAGATTGCCGAGTCAGAGCCGAGGATCGGCTCCGAACCCATCCAGCAAGAATGAAGGCGAGATAGACAACTTCACCAAACTTTAGAACACCAACAAAAGAATCGGTGAATGAGACAAAAACGCTGTCTCTGGCTATGTTTATAGTACTAGTGAACCGGACCCGGATAAGCAAGAATATTTATTTACTACACATAACAATTAAAATAATCGGTTTAGCGCTTTCATCTGTAATACAGACTTCCTCAGAACAACCAAATAACAAAATTCTGAACGTTTCAAAAGCCTATTTGGCGCCAAAAACTTTTCAAATTAATCAATTAAAGTGCCAGTATATATAAAAATGTCCGTAGATGTAAATACTATAACAAGTACAAATAAAATATATCAGAATGCATCAACATACTTGTATATATAATAAATATATAATATATCAATAGTGCTGCAATTCTGAACTAAAATATGATAAAATTGATTTTTCTAAAAAACACAATATTAACATACATAAAATACTACATTTATAAAACTAGTTAAAATACTTGTTTATATATAAATATATTAGTGAACATAAAAATTGATACAAATAATGCCACATTTCTAAAATAGATATTCATACAAAAATGAATGAATATTATTTACATAAGTTGTAAAATGGGTCTAATGGAGATATATTCATTGATACCAGGGAACCTTGTAGCATTGTTTTTTATTTGCCACACACATTCTCTTTTGCTCAACTGAGCTTTAAAATTACCTCCCCTTGGTGACATATATATTTGATCAATGATGTTAAATTTAAATTTATGTGCCTCACCATATTTAATAATGTGTCTAGACAGTGCATTATTCGTATCCTTCATCTTAATTTTATATAAATGTTCATAGATACGTTTCTTGAACTGCCTCTCGGTTTTTCCAATATAAAAAACCGCACACGTCTGACACTTGGCTAAATAGATTATGTTCTTACTATTACAATTACCCTTTTTAAAGGTAACAAATGTCTTATTAATATCATCTAACCTTAACCTGTCTAGACACATTATTAAATATGGTGAGGCACATAAATTTAAATTTGCCATCATTGATCAAATATATACGTCACCGAGGGGAGGTAATTTTAAAGCTCAGTTGAGCAAAAGAGAATGTGTGTGGCAAATAAAAACCAATGCTACAAGGTTCCCTGGTATCAATGAATATATCTCCATTAGACCCATTTTACAACTTATGTAAATAATATTCATTCATTTTTGTATGAATATCTATTTTAGAAATGTGGCATTTTTTGTATCAATTTTTATGTTCACTAATATATTTATATATAAACAAGTATTTTAACTAGTTATATAAATGTAGTATTTTATGTATGTTAATATTGTGTTTTTTAGAAATATCAATTTTATCATATTTTAGTTCAGAATTGCAGCACTATTGATATATTATATATTTATTATATATAGAAGTATGTTGATGCATTCTGATATATTTTATTTGTACTTGTTATAGTATTTACATCTACGGACATTTTTATATATACTGGCACTTTAACTGATTAATTTGAAAAGTTTTTGGCGCCAAATAGGCTTTTTAAACGTTCAGAATTTTGTTATTTGGTTGTTCTGAGGAAGTCTGTATTACAGATGAAAGCGCTAAACCGATTATTTTAATTGTTATGTGTACTAAATAAATATTATTCTTGCTTATCCGGGTCCGGTTCACTAGTACTATAAACATAGCCAGAGATAGACAACTTAACATTAAATATTTATGACATGAAAATGTTTGCTATGGTTTGTTTTATTTTATTGTGTGTGTACCCTAATGTTAAACTTTACAGTGCAAGAATTAAATAAAGGTGTTTAAAAATACAGAACATTTTCCTATCCCGTCCTTCCCCCACATAAGTAGGGGTTCTTGAGAAGCTTCAGATTGTTAGCTGGGAAAGCACAGTAATAAACACGTTAAGTGTGTCAGCAGGACACCAATTCAGTAGTCTGTCAACTCTTAAATTTTAACTTTTCTGCTGAAATGACTAAACCTAGAAGATACAAGTGCCTCTTTTTAGGTGTGAAGAAGCAGAACTGTTCAAAATCAGGCAACATGAAGACTTGAGAGAATTAAACCCATGACCACAGGATGAGTATCACAGTGTAAGCCACTACCTAGTGATAGCTAGCCCTCAACCTACCATGCCATCCACTCTCAACCCTGTTAGATTTTACACCAAAGTTCCATAAGAGATAGCAGAGGTCGTGATGAAATTGAAGTATACTAGACTCCCCCAACCATGACCCTGATAAGCTGGTCATAACAATGAATATCATTTTTCTAAGATGCTCTTTCCAGTAAGAAAACTCTGCTGATTTATGCCTGTAAGCTCATTATAGGCTAGGTAGTCAGTCGTTCTCTTTTTGGGATCCTTTCTCAGACTTCAGTTGTTCTCTAATTATATGGTCCTCTGTTCTTGGTCCATTTTCAAAGGAGCGCTAATTACATCTACCCTGAAGAAATAACTTTTGACTATATATCTTCTGGAGAACTACTGCTCTGTCTCTAACCTTCTTTGTCTAGATAAGGTTACTAAAAAAGTGGTATAGATGTAGATGAGCTTCTAGTTAACTTTTCATTATCTCTTTGACACGTCAGTCTAAACTGAGATCAAGGCACAGCACTGAGTGTTCCCTTATATGGGATGTGAACTGCCTCCTTGTGGCTAGAGATCAAAGATCATGTGCTGAACTGGTTCTTCTTGATTGTTCAACTGCACATGACACAGTGGATCAATCCAAGCATCTCATTGTTCACTGTGGCAATTGTGGCACCAAGCTTAACAGTTTGGCCTTTTATCCCTTGGGTTGCTTGCACAAGGGGTTTCAGGGGTTAATTCTTCTAGTAGTCATCCTCTGAAGTAGGATGTGCCACATGACTTGATCTTAGCATTATTATTTTTCTGCATGTATATGCCACACCTTAGGATGCACATTCAAACAGAGAGCTATTTCTTTCACAAGAAGGTCACTGTTCCATTATATTCAGTATTCATCAGACATGACATTGAGCACAGTGCCCCCTTTGTTATGTACCTAACCAGGATCATCCAACAATTGGAACATTCACAGAGGTTCTTCACTAAAAGAATACAGGGCATAAGTAAGATGTCCTGTGCAGGCCACCTCAAAGCCCTATCCCTGTATTCTGTTTCCTACAGGATGATGAGGGGACATCTATGCTGGCATACAAGGCATTATTAGACCTCACCCTGATGGACCTCCTGCATACCCACAAAAGAAACAGCACCAGAATTACCAGCTCTTAAGACTTAAACCTTGCCTGTGATATACATGCACCCTACTAGAGAGACAGCTATATACCCCAGAGACTATCCCTTCTCTGGAACAGACTCCCCATCCATGTGAAGCAGAGTTCCTCCCTAACCCAATTCAAAGTCATTACTAACATGGACGACCATTGCTCTACACCAATAGTCAACTCCTCCCTGGTTATATCCGATCACAAGCTAATCACCTTGGACATGCACATCCCTCCCACCCCCCGAACAAAGGTAACCACCATGAAAAACCATCTCCAAAGCTAACTTTGGGCTCCTAAAAACAGAGGTGGTTAACTTCACAGCACCCATGCAAATGGAGAATAGTTGCATAACTTCCAAATATTACACCAATGCACTGTACGAACACGTACACAAATGCATGGATCTCGCCATACCCAATAGAACTAAGATGCTCTCCTCAAAAAAAAAGGAAGCCAATCTGGTGGTCCCCTGCCATAAACAAACTCTACAACAAAAGGAGGAAACTGATGCGGAATAAGGTGAAGTCCCAAGACTGGAAAAACTCCCTTATCAGCCTCAGCAAAAGGTTGAGATCCCTCATCAAATCCTCTAAAGCTAGCTATGAAAACAGAATTGCAGCAGATAGTAAAGACAACCACAAGGCCTTCTACAGTTATGTAAAGAATCGCCATGGCAATACCCAGATTTGCTCTGAGCTACTGCACAATGGTACCTCCTATACTGAGCCAACAGATACTGCAAATATACTGGCGGACAGATTCAGTGCTAACTTTACCCCCCCCCCCCCCAAAGGACCAATCACAATACCAGTAGATTGCCAGGCACCCAGTATTACTGCTGCACAGATTAAAACATCACTGTTCAAGGCCAAGAATATAGCTTATATGGGACCTGACAGTATCCCTGGCTGTGTTCTACATAAACTACACAGTGAACTGGCACCTCACCTGTGTGCCCTGTTCAATCACAGCCTCACCTCAGGCTTTGCCCCTACCAAATGGCGCACTGCTACAGCCATCCCTCTCCACAGAGGAGGAGCGACTACAGACCCTGGGAGCTATCGCCCTATTAGTCTGACAAGTCTGATATGCAAAGCTATGGAATGCATCATCATGGACCTAATAAACAAGGATATAGGGAATCTCATAACTCTGGATCCTACACAGTTTGGTTTTGTGAAGGGGAGATCATGCCTGCTCAACTTGGTCGACTTCTTTGAACCAGTCACCAGAGCTGTGGATGAAAGTAAGATAGTTCATACAGCCTACCTTGATCTGGCCAAGGCCTTTGATACCATTCCCCACTCAGGAATCATAGAAAAACTTAATAAGCAAGGCATCAACCCCTATATCACTAGGTGGGTTGCAAAGTGGCTCACAGATAGAACCAACAGTGTGAAAGTAGCTGACTCCAAGTCAGACTGCCAACCAGTCATGAGTGGAGTCCCACAGGGTTCGGTCCTGGGTCCTCTCCTGTTTGGTATCTACTTTGCTGAAGCCCAGGCCAACACAAAGGGACTCTGGCTTACAAAGTTCGCAGATGATTGCAAGTTGGGAGCTATTATTAACTCCCCAAGTGATGCTGACATCCTACAGAAAGGCCTCAATGAGACCAACGACTGGTGTCAGAACCATGGCCTTAAGCTCAATGCCAAAAAATGTGTCTTCATCCCTTTTGGGAAAAACTCGCTTCACTTGAATTACCACACTGATGGTAGTCCACTGAACACAGAAGGCGTTATAAGAGATCTGGGAACACAGGTTGACAACAACCTCTGTTTGACCACCAAGTTGCAACTGTGGTCAGAAAGTCCTTCTATGCGGCATATCTCATTACTAAGGATTTTGCATCCAGGAAGAAAGAGGTCCTTGTCTCCCTCTACTCTTCCCTCATTAGGCCAATCATCGAGTACAATGCCCCATTTGGTATGTACCTCACTAGACACTTGCAACAACTGGAGAGGCCATAAAAGTACCTAACAAAGAGGATCCTAGGCCTTAAACACTTGTCCTATATGGACAGACTCAAAAAACTCCAACTATTCTCTGTCTCAAATCGCCTACTTAGAGGCGATCTCTGCTTGACTTACAAAGCCATGTCTGACCCAGCTCTGTTATAAATGCTACATCTAAAGAAATCCCAATCCCTCTGCACCACATGCTCCAGAGACCTCAACCTCATTACCACAATCAACAGAACATGCTGGAGGGACAGGTTCATAACCCAGAGACTGCCTATGCTATGGAATAGACTTCCCATACATATCAAGCAGAGCACCTCGCTGGCCCTCTTCAAGAGAAATCTTGATGAGTGGATGGGAAATAGAAAATTCATGCCGGGGATCACTCCAGTGGCTCTACTCAACAGAGGCACTAGGGACTAAGGTTGGGTGGCACGATGCCAGGGTAATACTATGGGGCTAGGCTTGTAAAGGCTCCAGGGCCATTAGCCTAGTACACACCTATTAACCTATAAGTGTAACTTGGACAACTGGATGGAGAAATGAAATCCATCCCTGTTATGGCACCTATGTCTCTAATGGACACAGGCAGCCTGTACATGGTTCCTCTCCCAGGCCTCTGCTTGTAAATATGTCTTCATCTTCTAAGCCCTCTGCTTACACTTATCAAGGGTACCAGAACTTGTTGGAGATTTGGGGACGCATGGCTAGGCTTAAAAAGGCCCTTGTGGTCTTTGGTCTAATACGTACCTATGAACCTATAAAGATCCCAGGGTCAATAGCCTAGTAACATCCTATGAACCTATATGTATATGTACACATAAATGTGTGTGTGTGTGTGTGTGTGTGTGTGTGTGTGTGTGTGTGTGTGTGTGTATATGTATATATATGTATATATATATATATATATATATATATATATATATATATATATATATATATATATACACACACACACATACACACACACACACATAAATACATACATATATATGAATGCAGCCAAATATCAAAGCAGCTATGGCACAATGTTCACAGTCTCAAGCTAAGTCATGTTATAAATCCACAGAATGTTCACAGTCTCAAGCCATGTCAAGTTATAAATCCACACTTCTTATTTCCAGATAAAATCCCTTTATTGCAAGTAAGTAAGTTGTAAATGTTGTAACCTGTTGTAATGTACTTGCAATAAAGGGATTTTATCTGGAAATAAGACGTGGATTTATAACTTGACTTGGCTTGAGACTGTGAACATTCTGTGAATTTATAACTTGACTTAGCTTGAGATTGTGAACATTCTGCCATAGCTGCTTCAATATTTGTCTGCATTCATTCCTTTTTTTGTATCATTGAGTGGCAGTTGGGACCTTGAGGTTTTTTTTTTTTAACATACATACACACACACACACACACACACACACACACACACACACACACACACACACACACACACACACACACACACACACACACACATATATATAGTGGGGAAGACCCCTGCACCCTACACGTGAAGGACATCTTCCATAGCCTTCAACATATACATACACACACACACACACACACACACACACACACACACACACACACACACACACACTGTTTTAGCAGCATAACAATGGGATAAAGTGGAAAACCTATTACTAACAAAAGTTGTTTTTTGTAATTTTATTTTGCATAAATGTCACTCACTGAAAGAACCTATATACAGCTATCAGGACCCTAATACAGATCAATGAACAATAGTAGACAACAATCTGAACTTTGATAATTGTGTAACTACCAGTCAGGAAAGCTTGTTTTATAGCCCACCTAATTCTAAAGAACATGCCTGCTCATGCCAGGGAGCTCTGTACCAGTTTATTCCTCAACAAGGTGAACCATTAATGAATACTGTGGTCTGTAACCTTTGAATGTAGCATTGATTTAAATATGCAGAAAGTACTTCATTAGTGGAAGGTTTCAGTGCCTTCCATGCATTTAGACCATCAGATACACAAACAAGGACAAAAGGTGGAGAAGTCTCAATCTAAATTAACCAACCTAGAGGTATATGTGTTGCTAAACAGGCCGATGCCCTGGAGTGGCATCCATGTGCAAATCACCATAAAAAAGTCCCATACTATATCCTAGCAAGCTACAGGTCACCCTCTATTTATTTTACATTTGGTTACTGCGAAAGTCCGACTGGACAAATATCCTTTTTCAGCAGAGGCCCAGGCAGAAAAGCCCCACATATAACATTGAATAAAAAGTAAAATTTCACAGGTACAGAAAAAAAACACTATACAAATTACATCAATGAAAAACACTATACAAATTACATCAATAAAAACTGTGGTAGTAACACTTTAAACTGTACATCAACTAAAAGTAGGGTGAAAAATGGTTCACTATACAGTTACCGAGCTGATACCCCTTAAGATGAACAATCAAAATAACATTCAGTATGATTTAGTATTTTAATAATATAAGTATACACTGAGTATTTTTACTTAGAAGTAGTAGTAAACTGTTGAGAGGAAGAGAGAGGTATGAGGTATGGTATTTGCAAGATAAAGAGAAGACTAAAGCCTGAAAATGAAGGGGTAGTGTTTAACCAGAATAGGTAAGGAGGACATGGAGTTAGACTAGCCTGGGGAGTCACAGTTACAAATCCAATTTGATTGTAGGTGTGTTTTTAGAGATTTCTTAAAGTGAGCTAAGGATGTTGTGGCTGTTATACTTGTGGGCAAAGTGTTCCATTTTATATATTAGTGGACAGTGTGTTCCATTTTATATATTAGTGGGCAGGGTGTTCCATTTTTCAGTTATAAAATGTGAATAAAGGGAGGCTCCTGCAGAGTTGTTGGGTTTAGTGACTTGCAGGAGAGGCTTATTGTTGGAGCTCAAAAATCCAAAATCCCATTGCTCATACCTAGACCTACTGCAGCCACTCATCATTAAATGAAATACTCCATTCAAGGGAGACTAACTACCCATCTACAGACTGGGAAACATATACTGCCTCAAACTCGAATCCTGTACTGTATTAATGCAAATACCCTTGACCAGGTCATGTACACACCCACCACAGATACAAACATACTGAGTCTGGTACTCACCACTATGGGAGAGGTCTGTACACTCCACAGTGTCACTTCCTCACTGGTGAGGTCTGACCACAAAGTGGTCTCCTTCAAAATAAAAAATCAACTACAGCAAATCCTTTAACAGTTAAGAACCATTCCAAACCAAACTACATTCTATTAAGTAAGTTTGTCAAATTTCAATGTCCCCTCCTCACTCACAGCTCACAGCAGCCTGTGCAGAATTGTTTACAGAAACCCTGAACAACCATGTAAATGGCTATATAGAGGCTACTGTACCTATAAGAAGTAAGCCCAAAACCAACAAACCACACTGGTCAAATCCTATCCTTAATAGGGTATATAACAAAAGAAAAAAGTCACAGCTAAAATCAGGAACAGCAACTCCCACAATGATAAGAGCTTTCTAAATAAACTAGACAGGAAACTAAGAGGAATAATTAAGTCCAAGTAGGCCAGTTACAAAGTCAAGATAGCCTCACAGGCTAAGGACAAGTACAAGGCTTCTACAGCTATGTCCATACCCTCAAAGGCAGCACACATTAGTGTTTAGAACTGGTAGTCAGTGATGCCACCTTCACTAAGCAGAGTGACATAGCGAATCTGCTGGCTGATAAATTCAGCTCAAACTTCCCCATGAAATAGCTACTAGCATAACCCTCCCTCCAACTATTATCAGGGTGCAGGTCCTGTGAGCCAAAAGCATGGCCTCAATGGGCCCCAAAAATATCCAGAGATGCCTCCTAAATAGATCAAAACAGAGACTATCAGACCACTTGAATCACTTTTCAACTATTGCCTCAAAACAGGCTTTGTACCACAAGAATGGAGTACTGCAACAATTATCTCACTTTATAAGGGTGGACCATCAACCGGCCCTGGAAACTACAGACCCATGAGTCCGACTATAAGTCACAGAATGAATTATCATGGAAATGATCAACGAGGACACAGGCAATCTTCAGACACTGGACCCAACCCACTATGGCTTTGTCAAGGGAAGGTTATGTCTAATAAACCAGGTGGACTTCTTTGAGAAGGCCACCAAGGCAATGGATGAGGAGAAAATGGTCCAATACGCCAGCTTGGACTTGGCTAAGGTGTTCAATACAATACCCCAACTCAGATAAATTGGACAAACTCAATGAACTGGGCATAAACCCCTACATAACTTGTTGGGGTGCCAGCTAGCTCACATACAGGACTCAGGAAGTCAGGATTGGTGGACCACTTCCACTAGGAGACTGGTCACCAGTGGGGTACCTCAGGGTTCCATGCTGGGACCACTCTTGGCTGTCAGCTACTTCTCGGAGGTAAAGGATAATGTCAATAGCCTTTGGCTAACCAAGTTCACAGATGAATGCAAATTGGGAACCCGTCACAGATTCCCCACATGATATAAGCATCTTGCAAGAGAGTATAACACAGTCAAATGACTGGTGCCAAAGTCATGGATTAAAAATCAAGGCCAAGAAGTGCATTATATTGTTTTTTTTTGGGGGGGGATAGCCACCCAGGCTAATTGCTCCATTGATAAGACACCCCTTAGAGTTGAACAGTAGACAGCAATCTGGCCTTTGACCAACATGCAGCCCAGGTAGTAAGAAAACCATTCTGTGTTACCCGACTTATAAGTAAGGGCAATGCATCCAGATCTGAAGAAGTCATAGTGCCACTTTATTTGACCCTTATCAAACCCATCAATGAGTATAATGCCCCCTTCGGCATGTATCTGACCAGACATATGCAACAGTTTAAACGCCCACAAAAGCTCCTTACCAGGAGAATCCAAGGTATAAACACATTGCCCTATTAAGGATGGCCTTAAAGCCCTATCTGTAAACTCTGACACCTACAGGTTACTTTGGGGCGATCTATGTCTGGCATACAAAGCATACTCAGATCCAGCTCTGACAGACCTTTTGCACATCTGTAAAACGAGAATTATCAAAACCACTAGATCCAATTATTTAAATTTTGCTTACACTACAAATAGGATGTGTTGGTGAGACAGATACGTTTCTCAGAGGATCCCTATGCTCTGTAACAGACTCCCCCATCCATGTGAAGCAGAGTCCATCCCTAACCCTATTTAAACATAACCTTGACCAATTGTTGGGAAATCAGAAATTCACCACAAGTCTGGCCCTCATGTCTTGTAGACAGAGGCAGACAGTAACTATGCCCAAACTAACATACCCTCCCATATGACCTTTAGAAACTTCTTGACTACTCCCTCCTAATAAAGACCCATGATACACAATTGGATTGTGTTGAGTGGCCAGGCTTATAAAAGTCCTAGTGGTTGTTAACCTAGTATATACCTATGATCAGTCCTTACTAGAAAAAAATCATGCCACTGGGATTTGTTGAACTATTCAGAAAGGTTTCAAGAACTGTCATTATTTTCTGTTTCTTAAAGGTTATTTATAGGTGACTTCTACCTAATATACTGTGCAATGCCTTATTCAGTTCTACTGCAAACCCTATGCCTAGAGTACACTGCTAGGAGAGCAACTGCAGACTGAGGAACCCAGTACTAAAATATATATATATATATATATATATATATATATATATATATATATATATATATACATATATTATATATATATATATATATATATATATATACATACATATATATATATATATATATATATATATACACACACACACACACACACACACAAACACACACACACACACACACACACACACACACACACACATACACACACACACATACAGGAACGCCTAAACTAAGGAGCCTCGGTGGTTCAAATCCTTAATGGGATTTGATAATTGTGGTAAGTATATCTTCCCTCATTAAAATCAGAGGAATCCCCCTTGATCCCTCAGAAATAATCGGCTGAGTTTCCCTCTCAATATCCAGGAGAGATGTTGGAAAAGCCTCTGGGGACTTGCAAGGAGTCGGATCAATGCCAGTTTCTGATGGGGTTGTGGCAGAGGAATTACAGGCAAGCACCACACAGTCTTTAGTGTTTTCTCTAGCTTCTAGAGAAGCATCCGTGGGGAGACTGGATAGCAACCAGACCATACCTAGTCTTCTTGGCAGATGACTGACTCTCGGAACAGGAGGATTCTGCCACAGCACCCTGAGCCAACAGTTTAAATCATTGGTTCTCAAGCTATATGGATAAGGAAGATAAACGACTAGGTAGAGTCTTAAGGACAAATGCTTGACAGACCGAGCACTGAGTATGGTCAAGGAAAGTGCTTAAGCAAAAAATACATTGGCCATGAAGGTCTTAATTGGGAATCTGCCTCCCACACTGACATTTTCTCTTCCTGGATGACACAAACACAAATACACTACAAAAATTAAAAAAAGGTAGAGAAGAAACCTCAACAGGGCACTTATCTGAAGACAGCTTGGCAAACAGCGCAACAAAAGGGTGTCCAGACTGATGTTTGATAATGGCATTCAGACCAGAGGCAAAGAAGTTCTGAGTGCTTGTGTTCATGTCACGATTATGCCCTATACCTTCTCGGGGAGCATATATATGATGTACGGCACATATAAGATATAAAGGGCTTGGTATACTGGCCAGACGTTGTGCTATCCTATCTGTGCTAAAGAATACTGCAACAGTGTTGTGGAGAGACATAGTACGTTATCAGATGTGTAGATGGAAATGCATGCAAGATTAATAATATGCTGTTGAACTGACATGAATGGAGTGCCAGCTCTCATTTCATAAAAAAAAACGCTATTAATTTTCTGATACCCACTTTATCCTTTTCAGGGCTGCTAGTGAACCTGAGCCTGTCATGACATTAAACAGGTTTAAAGTATGGAGTCAGTACAGGATGGGATGTCAGTATGCTACAAGATGCACATGCGCACACACACTGCCAGCCGTCAATAGCTCAACCCACTGGCATGTATTTTGGTATAAATTGGAGGCCTTCAGAGGAACCCTCGTGGACACAGGAGAGATATGCAGACTCCACACAGAGGATGCACCAGCTAGGAACTGAACCAGAGGACAAAGCTTCGTGAGGCAGCAACTCAACTACCGTACCATTCTGAAACATTTACACTTAGGTTTCATGATAAACTTGAAGTCTCAAGCATCTCAAAGTGGCAAAGGCTTCCAAACATGTCAATGTATACACATTTACACTTAAAGCTATTAGCACAGTGTATGCTTAAAAAAATCTACAGTTGTGCCTCATATCTGAAAAGCTACTGTTACTCATATGTCCATTATGTAACAACCAGAGGGGCAACAGCTAAACAAGAACTAGTACAATCTGCTCTAGAGGGCCACATGCAGCAGTCAAACAAAGTATGAGACTTCAGGTGTTCAGGTACCAAAATAGGACAGAAACAATACATGCTCCATGACAACAAGAATGAACTAACATTTTGGTGAATATGCTAGTAAAATCATGTTCTTGTATAAGAACTGATTTTAAGTGGTGTTAAGTATAAAATACTAGGAATATTGTTTTTATCCTTTATTAATTGCTGCATAATATTCCAGGCATTTAGACAGCACTTCTACCTTCAGACATAATGCAAAAGAATTAAGAGTTAAATCAGCAAAAAAAAAAAAAATCTTAACTCTATTTCATCTGGTTTAATGTGAAAAGTCAGCTATTAATTATCTGTTGTGATGCATACATGTTATGAATAACTGTGCAGAATTTCTAAGACATTATCAACATTTAAGATAAAACAGAAACTGACCATGAGAACAAAAAAAAAAAAAAAAACTTGCTGGTTTAACTTGCATTGGAGGGGCATATCATTGTTTTGGTGCCATAAAGTACCAATAATAAAATATATCACCATGGACAAGTACAATCTGCTGGAAGATAGTGGGTAAACAAGCTAACACTAAATGTATATATTCTGTCATACACTATCACCTAATTAAACCTACCAAGACTGCAGCAGTGATAAGGAACGAAGGCTTCATTTTTAAAACTTGATACTAAGGGGTCTATATCATATGAGCGAATCACACAAATTGCGAACACTCACAATATTGAACGTACCGGACCTCGAAGTGCTTTTTCTGAGATCGCGGTACAGTGAAGAATGGGATATTTCACCTTTCCTCACTGTAGTGCGATCTCGGAGTTGGAATATATATTTAGCGGGGGGGGGGGGGCGCAGCCCCCACAATAGGAAGTTCAAGGTATGGTACGTTCGATATTATGAGCGTTCGCAATTTGTGCGATTCGCTCATACGATATATACCCGATACTAAGTATAATGCGAAATTTGAGAGACAACTGGGGGAAAGGACATACAGTTTACGGTATAAAAATTAATTATTTGGGTAATACCGTCACAGCTCAAGGGCTGTAGAAGGTTCATGTATGTTTTTGTTTCACCCTGTGGTGAAATCCGATGGATGTTATAGAGTTACAGGTTAGTTATTTCTCTGTAATACCACCATCCACCTACCAACAGCATTATCATGCTTACACAATGGGCTACTAATATGTCTTTGATACTTTTTTAGTTTTTACTATTAGAATAAATTTTCTGTACAGAATCTTGATGAAAAACATGTTTTCCACCATAACACTTTTTTAAAAGTTGTATCTTGTATAGGTTTGCTCACACACACACACACACACACACACACACACAGACAAAAGCACAAGCACACATACTCACACGTGCACAGATTCACAAACACAAAATACACAGGCACTCAGAGATGCACACATTCACATACAAAGACATTCTCACAACAAAGGCAGATGCACATAGAAGCACACACACAAACAAGTGCATTTACACAGAAATACATTGACGCACATATGCAAATACACAGGCACTCACAACAGAAATGCAAAAGGCACACACACAAACATGCATGAACTATCACAACAGGGATACACAAACACATGCACAACCAGACAGGGATGCTGTGTGCAATACACAAGCCATAATGCCACACACACACACACACACACACACACACACACACACACACACACACACACACACACACACACACACACACACACACGTATGTTATGTGCAACATGTAAGCAATAATGCCACACAAAACAGAGATGCATACAAGCACATATATTCATATACAAAGATACACACAAATACAGCCACATATGAGTGTACCTTAAATTTATTTTTAGTTATCTAAAATAGTGTTTTCTGTCAAAATATTAAATAGTGGAAACAGTGGATTCTTAAATGTTTACTGCTCAAATCAGATAGTATTCAATGAGTGTGTGTTTGTTTATATATGTGAGATATACAGGCTGTTTCACCAAGCTTAAGAAAAGTATTCCAGATTTACATTTTCTCCTGTTGGTACACTGATTTCACACTGAGTATGTGCTTCCATTTTTTCACCAGGCTCTCCACATACATTAATTCAACCCTTTGGAACTCTGGTTGACTAGCAGCAAACACAGATACATTCAGTATGATTCAGATTGCTATGGTAAACACTACAGAAAAAACATGCTGTGTACACCATCAAGATGAAGTCATTCATCGAATGTTGTGTCACATACACAAAGGTACACAAAAAACATCACTGAATATCATTAACTCTTAATTCCAGGCAAACTGTTATCCATCAGCATTAGTGCTTACACCATGACTTCTATGGAGTATTCTTAACACAGTGCCCTCTCCTCCTCCTTCCAACCATACTGCTAAATTCCATCACTAATACAGTTCAGAATTCAGCACTGATGATTTGCTCTACTTGGTTACTGTACAGCCACTAGCATATGTGCAGTTTCACAGGTCACAGGTCTCAATACTCTGCATAACTGATATGACAAGAGATCAGACAAGCACACAGAACCCACTCATCCCCAGTAAAGTAGCAAAAAAATGGAGCTATGAATGCAACAGTACTGACGTAAGACAAAAACAGAAACAGTATAGATATATGGATCTCCACCATCTGCTACCACTGATCATGGAACCATTACTGTATAACTATTAACGCATTATGGAATTTTGTCCACTATCTTTGACTGATCTGCAGCTTACCTTTCAGGTAGCACTTAGTGGGTTGTTTCTGGTCTGAATACTTCATGGAGCTTCCCACTGAGTTGCAGGGTTTCACAGGACCTGCTAAAGCCTCCCTTATCATTCAAAATGTATATGCTTCCACTGGCATAAGTCATTCAGAGTTTTATAGTACTACCGTTTTGCCTGTGATGCCAGAAGTAATGCCAAGCTAAATGAAACTTGAATTAAAATGTAATGCATTCTTTTGTTCTCCCCTTTCTTGTTTATCTGCAGTAAGTTTTTATGGCTTTGCAATGTGTGACTTTTGTTTTAGAATATAAAATAGCAGAGAATGCCTTTTGAAGTGTGTTGGATCTCCAGATTTGCTCTCTTCTTTTGTGAATGCAACAAAAAGGTGAAAGACCAGAAACCCTTTTTTGAGATGTAAATGCTGTAGTCTCCAATTGACTTAATGGCTTATAAATCTTGCCGATACTATACTGAAATCAAAGGAGGGCAGCAGACTCAAGATATACATTGGTAATACCTACTGTTGCAGGATTGATGTGATTAGACTTTTGTTCCTGACAAATGTTGCCATGACAATCGATTAATAAACATCCAACAACATGACTCACTTGAGCTGCTCCAAGCCCAACGAACCATAGATGTGACCCAGTATCATATCCTTGCTAGCTACAGATCCCCTAACATGAGGCTGGAAAACCACACCTCCTACCTAAACCTACTAAAAACCTCTTAACATTCAGCCTAACACCGTACTTATGGGTAACTTTAGCTACCCCTCCATAAACTGGGAGACTTACACGACCCATAATTCACTTGTTCAGCATCAACACAAACACTCTGCAGCAACTAATAACAGCTCCCCAACTAGAGGTACAAATATCCTAGATCTAGTACTGATGAACATGGGGGGAATGCTGCTCCATTCTGTGCATCATCTCCTCCCTGGTAAGATCTGACCGCAAAATTATCTCCTTCAGTATTACAACTAATCTAGAACTCCCATCAAATGGATGACACTGATTCCTACACTGAAAAGCACTGTACCACCACATTCATATCTGCATAGAGGAGGCAGTACCTATCCGAGCCAAACCTATCACTAATGGCAAAAATAAACCACCCCTATGGACCCCTAGCATAAATAGGCAATTCAACAAGAGGAAAGAAAACTCATCTCTAAAGCCAAAAAAGAACAGACAAAACAGTGCAAAAAGACACTAACCAGTCTAAACAAATTAGAGAGTTGGCCAAATCTGCCAAAGCAAACTATTAGGCAAAGATAGCCTCCCAGGTGAAAGACAACTACGTTTTTTTTTTTGTTTTAGTTATGTTTGCAATCTCAGGGGTAAATGCGCAGCAATGTGCCAAGTTAATTATGAATGGCAACATTTACACCCAGCTGAAAACTATAGCAAAACTGCTGGCTGACAAGTTCAGTTCAAACATCCCCACCATCCCAACACTTCCTACCACATCCGAAGAAATGCCAGCAACCATCCCCCTACTGGCAATTGTGAAGGAACAGGTCCTTAATGAGCTTGTTAAAGCCAAAACACAGTCTCCATGGGTCCTGACAACATTCCAGGATGCTTCTTAAGTAGCTTAAAACAGAATCTATCAGGGCCACTAAAAATCATCTTTAACCACAGCCTCAAGACAGGCTTTGTCCCAGAGGAATGGAGGACTGCAACAGTTGGCCCTCTGCACAAGAGGGGGCCCATCAACTGACTCAGGGAACTACAGAGCCATAAGCTTGACCAGTCTAATCTACAAGGCCATGCAGGGAATTATCATGGAACTAACCAATAACAACATAGAAAATCTTCAAACACTGGACCAGACCCAATTTGGCTTTGTCAAAGGAGGTCTTGCCTGCTCAATCTGATGGACTTCTTTGGGAAAGACACCAAGGCCATAATGAGTGTAAAAGTGTGCACACCGTTTGCTTATCTAGACCTGGCCAAAGCTTTCAACACAATCCCCCACTTGGGGATCATAGATAAACTTACCAAGTTAGGCATAAACCCCTATATTGTCAGATGTCAGATGGATAGCAAACTGGCTCATTGACAAGACTCATATTGTTTGGCTAGGTGAAACCACTTCAGATAAGAAACCTGTTACTAGCAGTGTCTCACAGGGCTCATACTGGTACCCCTCCTGTTTGGTATACACTTCTTTGAAGTGAAGGCTAATGTTGGTGGCCTCTGGTTCACCAAGTTCACTGCTAACTGTAAACTGGGAGCAATCTCTGAATCCCCAGGTGATGTTGACAAGCTACAAACAGATCTAAAAATGACCAACAACTGGTGCCAAAATCATGGCCTGAGAGCAAATGCTAAAAACTGAATAATCATACCCTTTGGTAAATCAGCTATCCCTGCAAATTATAATATTGATAGTACACCCCTAAAAGTACACCAAGTGGTGACAGGACCTAGGAACAGAGAAAGATAGCAACTTTGACCATCGGGTAGCTACAGTATTGAGGAAATATGTCTGTGTGGCTCAACTTATAAGTAAAGTCATGGCATCAAGATCAAAGGAAGTCACAGTGCCATTGTACTCGGCCTTCATCTGGCCCATAATCAAGCACAGTGCTCCCTTCTGCATGTAACCAACCAGGCACTTACACCAACTGGAGCAGCCCCAGGGGTTTCTCACTAAAAATACAAACCATTAGACACATTGTCTTATGCAGACTGACTGAAGGGCCTTATCCCTTTACTCCATCTCATATTGTTTATTGAAAGGTGATTTATGTCTGACCTACAAGGCATTCTCTGATTCAGCCCTGATGAAAATGAAATTATACAGGAGTTAAGCTTTCCATGGACCTGAACCTTATTTGTGACTCTAAAAGGACTTGCAGGTGAGAGATTTGTATTCCAAAGGCTAAATCATCTAAGGAATAAACTTCCCGTCTTCATAAAATAAAGCCCGTCCCATACTCTCTTCATAAAGAATTTGGATAAATGGATGGGGAAACCGTAAACTCACTCCCAGGTTACTGCCCATGTCCCTTATGGACCAGAGGCAGCCTGTAAAATGACTCAGGGCTCCAACACACAAAGACCCACAACCCTGATACTACCCCATCAAATATTTGGGGAATGAAGATATAATATTGCCATATCCTGGGTATTTTATTGGCTAGGCTTGTAAAGTTTCTTGTGCCATTAGTCTAGCAATCATCTATGAACCTATGGTACCTACCCTACTTGCTTTCGTCCAGGCTAGCAAAAGCAAGACAATGTTATGTACTGAAAATGTGGTGCTGGAGAAAAACAGTTTATATAACTGTGTGTTGCATTATGCTATGATATAAAATACATTGCTGTTTCATATGTGGTGGACCTATCTGTGAGAAAAAAATGTATGTACTCACCATGACGTTAACATCTGTGCTGTCCATTTCCATTTTTCCTCAACTGATGGGTTTTCGATCCGACTTGGCCGCTTCTTCTAGATCCTTGGATCCAACACTCAAGCTCCTCCTTTTACCCGTAATGCCTCACCAGCCTAAAATACCTCAGATCAAGTTTGCTGCCCTTAGACAATGGATAACACCTTAAGGAAATTAAAAAGGTATAGACTAAAACAGAACTGTAGTTCCCAAAGTAATATCCCTTGGGTCTCTCCAGGAGCAAAGAGAAGGGAGTGGGGGTGAGGGAGAACAGGAAGAAAATGGACAACACAAATGTAACATTATGGTGGGTATAGAACATTTTTATCTGATGTTGTCAATTTCATTCATTCCTAAACTGATGGGCCAGAGTTTCCAACTAGACGAACCTTGGGTGGTCCTCATGAAAGGATATTTCAGAGTACTAAGGAGCCAAAAAGAGCTCTGTTCCTAGACACATAATCTAGTTTGTAATGAGCAATAAAAGTATGAGCATCAGACCAAGTAGCAGCTGCACAAACGTCATCTATGGAAGTTTTTCACCAAAAAGTTGAGAATGCAGTCATAGACCTTGTGGAATGAGCTCCAGCGGACTTAAAAAAGGACAACCCCCTATTACTGTACACAAAAGATATGCAATCAGTTAACCATCTGGCTGGGGTAACTTTAGAAACTGGCATGCCCAATATGTTAAGTTAAAAGGATAGAAACAACTGGTCAGTCTTCCGGAAAATTTTGGTCTGATGGAGATTAAACCGAAGATGTCTATGTACATCTGAAAGATTCCTTATTTGAGAAATATGGATAGAACACTGGGAGGTTAATGACCTGGTTGATTAGAGTCAGAAGCTACCTTAAGCAAAAAAGACAGGTGGTCTGTGAGGAAACCCTGTCTTTATGAAAAAACAGATAGAGACTTGGAGGAGACAGCCTGGAGTTCAGATACTCATCTAGCTGATGTAATAGCACCCAGAAAAATGATTTTCCAGGACAAAAATGTAAGGTCTGTCTTAAAGGGGCCTCAGGTTAGCCCATGAAGTAAGATAGTTAAATCCCAAGGAGAAGTCAGATCCTTTACTGTAGGCCTAAGCAAGAAGGTGCCTTTGAGAAATGCTTCACATAATCTAGAAGAAGCTAAGGAAGAATTATTTTCACCAATGTGGAAGTTTGAAATGGCAGCCAACAGTAGAAAAGCTAGCCTCTTCATTAAAAATTGAAGCTGAAACTCAAGCACAGCTGATATGGGGGGGGGGGATCCAAAGCTCTCTCTTGTCGGCCCAGAAAGCAAATCTCTTCCATTTACTTCCATAAATTTTTCTTGTAGAAGCCTTTTTAGAAAACAAGATATGATGGACCAGGAAGGATAGCCTGGGCTGTAGATCAAATCAGTGGAACTGGAGAAACTATGTGATTAGCTTGAGGTCTGCTACATCCAGATGAGTCATCCCTTGCTACATCCAGATGAGTCATCCCTTGCTACGTCCAGATGAGTCATCCCTGTTAGGTGAGACAGGAGATCTGGACTGGGGTCCAGTATCCAGGGTGGATGCAGGAGATGAGGCCATGGAAAAGAAACCAAATTTGACAAGGCCAAAAAGGTGCAATGAGGATAATCATGCTCTTAACCGGTATTGCTTTCTGTTGAAATTTCAGGATGAGATATTAACGGGGGAAAGCTTAGAGGAGACCAGAGGCCCATTCATGGACTAGAGCATCTCTC
This sequence comes from Protopterus annectens, assembly GCF_019279795.1. NCBI lineage: Eukaryota > Metazoa > Chordata > Ceratodontiformes > Protopteridae > Protopterus > Protopterus annectens. Next base: position 178,193,616 of record NC_056727.1, on the reverse strand, counting down.
AGTGACTCCCCCATTGGAGAGACAAGGGAGAAGAACCTGTTGCACCTGTTGAGGTAAAAAGGTCGCAGCACTGTTGGCCTCACCGACGGAAAACTCTCTCCACCGCTTTGACATTGAGAAACTACTCGTAAAGCATCATAATATACCTGCTTAGTTTGTCTGCAAATTACGTCAGCCTTCTCTGGTTGTGCATTGCTATAAAAAAGCCGTCACAGAAGATCACTCATTGCCACATTCTCACTGCTTCTCAACATAGTGGGTAAGATCTGGTTCCTCTCAGTTTGCTGGTGTACCAGACTACAGACATACTGTCTGTCTGAATAGCAATCATCTTAGAAGGGAGAGCTTCTTGAAAGGCCTGCAATGCACGGAGGACAGCTCTCATTTCTAGGACTCTGATATGCGCTATGGCCTCTTCTAGGGCCCACGTACCTTGGACTGTCCTTCCCAAATAGTGCTCCCCCAACCCCAGTTTGGAGGCGTCTGTGGTTATCATAGTCATGGGCATGGGAAGAATAAATGGATAGCCTTGAGAAACTTAGTCTGAGTGAAGCCACCAAAGAAGATATTTTTTGTAAGACTGTGTGATCTTGACTGGGGAGAATAAAGGCTGCTGAAGAATAGGCCAATGAACCGATACAGTCCAGTGCTGAATTCACATGTGAAACCTGGCTAAAGAACTAGTGTGATAGCTACTGCCATGGATCTTAAGGCTTGTAAAGTTAGTTGTGCTGAAAGTGAAGGATGCGAGATTATTTTCTTGAGCTGTGATCTGAGTGTTTGAATTTGTGTTGGAGGAAGTGAGGCTGTCTGATTGACCATGTCTAGATGAGCACCTATGAACTCCAGACTCTGTGCAGGACTGAGTTGTGATTTGCTGTAACTGAAAGGAGATACCTAGGTGAAGACAAAACTGGAGCAAGTAGTCCCTTGCTTGTTGAAGTAGATGTCTTGTTGGGGCAATTAGGAGCCAGTTGCCTAGATATGGAAACATACTGAATCCCAACAGTTTCAGGTGAGTTGCTACCACCACCATGCATTTGGTGAACACTCTGGGAGCTGTGGTGAGACCAAAGGGCAGTGCTCTGAACTAGTAATGACTAGCTCCCAGCTGGAAGCACAGACATATCCTTAAGCACCTGTTCATTTTGATGTGTTATTACGCATCCTGAAGATCTGTTGACCACATCCAATCATCCTTTCATAACACGGAAAAATGGACTGAACCGTGACCATCTGAATCCTTGAATATTTTGTATACTGGTTAAGTTTGTTAAGATCTAGGATGGGTTTCAGATCCCCTGACTTCTTTGGCACTAAGAAGAATCTTGAGTAGGTTCCTGCTCCTATCTGGTCTGGGGGGAACTTCTTGATGACTCGTTTTTTGAACAGCTTTTCTATTTCTAATGCTGCCGCCTCCCTCTGATTGGGTTGAACATCAGGGATTATCTTCATTTTTGAAGGGGGAATTTGCGAAAATATTATGAAATAACCTCTGGATATAATTCTCTGCACCCATTAATGTGGATACCCAGGCTTTTAGGAGCAGAGACAAAAGCCCCCCCCCCCCCCCGACTGCCTCCAGAGGACAACAGTTGGGCAAGCTATTAGGAGTGCTGGTAGGGTTTGTATGAGAAAGAATCTCAGAAACACTGGTTCTCCGGGCCACCTCTGCCACGGGGATGGTATCTTTCATTAGAGTTCCCATCTCACCTCAGCCTCTTGAAGAACTATCCCCTCATGAGTCTTGGAAAGGACCCTGGGACTTGTGGAACCACATATTTCTACCACCTCATCGATTCCGGAAAAAGGGTCTCTGAGAAGTAGAAAAATGGATCCCAACGTAGACAAGGTTTTTCCTTTTTGCTCACTTCTGGAGAGTGTTTCTTTCACCTGTGGGCCAAATAAAGAAGATCCATCAAATGGAGCATTGAAGAATGAAGACTTGAAAGGCTCCACAAAAATCGCATAGACGCATCCAGGCATGTCACCTAATAGCTATGCCTCAACTGGCTGCCCATGAGGCACCCTCTGCAGAGTGGGATTTCAAATTCATGGATGTGTTAGCTACTGAATAAAGGGTGAACAGCTGTGAAGAGACTCTATTTTGACCCTCCACACATGGATCCAGAAAGAGATTTGGAGAGTTCATTAGTCAAATCTCTTTGAATCTTGTGAAATACACCAAGTAATTCAACAACCGCAGAGCAAACGTCTCTGAAGCATGCATGCACTTACCGAATTTGTCCAAGGCCCTAGACTCCCTGCTAGGGGGATAGACAGATGAGCTATGCTCTGCACACTATTTCTTAGTGGCTGTTGCCACAACCATGGCATCTACCGGGTCCCCACAAAAATATTGCAGGGTAAAATGGAACTCAGATCAGCAACACAACCACCACCAAACCCCTCCAGCTAACCAAGACAACTGTGAGATGGTAAAAGACAACCAAACTGTTGAATATAAAAATACACAAAGGAACCAGAACCAGGTCCACTACTATAAAATCCTTTAATCGAGCTAAGCACTTTTGTCCTTGTCTAAAGACCTCATTAGAGATATTAAAACACTTAAACTGCAAGTCATTATATACAAGCCTATATACAATAAAATGCACCATTCATCAAGAAAATAATTCAAACTTTTAAAATAACATGCCACTGAAAACTAAAAACATGAATACATTTGTATCAAAGTTTAACACTTTTTCAGATATTGGCATAGTGGTTAAGCTATTCATCTCATAGATGCAAGGTGCAGCGTTTGATTCCCACATGGGGTACAATCATACCAAGCACCAAAAATATTAAACATTTTTAAATTTTGATGATTAGTCTAATATAGTGGATCTATACTTCAGAGCACTGTTAAGAGAAAGTATTTTGTTCAATCCTGGCTTAATAGTGGCAATCAGTCGTATTTGCCATTTTTAACTTTTTTGTTCTAGGTCGTTTATAAACACACTAGGACTTTTATAAATGCACACTTTAATGTCCTGGTTTCAATAATGTTTTATTTATTTATTTTTTTTGTGATTGATAGAATTTATGTTAGAACGGAGACGCAATGATGAATTGTTACTAGAACAAAAAGAGTTAAAATAGCAAATAAGACTGAGTGCTACTATTAAGCCAGTGGGACCTAAGCAAACAGTCAGCAGACAGAGGCCTGGAGTGCTTACATGGAGACTCCTGTACAAAGGGAGAAAGAAGTTGAGTAGGTATCTGATCCGGCAAATACTTGATCTGAGGAGGTTTCTTTTACGAGATAGCAGGATTCATGGGAATCAGATTTGACTTATTTGAAATTCTGGATGGTGGCTCTAAGGATAGAGCCGAAGTTGATGATGGATCTAGAGATCTTTTCCTGTAATCCTTGTCTTTGGAAGCCAAATCAGGCTTTCCTTTGTCTAATCTCTTGGAGTAGGTTTGAGCCCCAATTAAAATAAAAGAAGAGCAAGAAGGAAGCAGGCCCTTCAAAACTAATTTATATCTTCTGTCAGTTAATGCTCTGGCTTTGAAGCCAGCACAACTAGAACATTCAAAATTCCAAATGATTAGTGCCCAAGCAATGGACACATTCCCTGTGGGCACCTAAACTGGGAATCTTGTGCCGACAGGAAATGCATTTTTTAAATCCAGTTTGCTTGTCTGCCATAACAACAGATGAAAAATGCCTTAAGCTAATAAGAAATAATCGAAAGAATGGTTAGAATATATATATGAATACAGTAGATTATCAATGATGGTATAAAGTAGTACCCTGTAACAGGTGGAAAGGAAAGAGCAAGGGAAGAAAAAGCAGAGGTACCAACAATGGTACTCAAGAAAATACCGAAGGTTTGGTAGAAGGTAAAAGATAAAGACCTGACAATTAGAAAACTGAAAAGTTCAACAGTAAGGGAGGACAGGTGAAGAAGCTCAAGGGACAGTCCTAGTGAAAATTAAAAGGAGAAAACTCACTATTCTGTGGAAAAAACACCCAAAGCTCGAGAGAGAGTGGATCTGCATCAATAGTGATATGGTGGCAATCGAGATTCGAGATACTTTAGGCTGGCAGGGCATTACAGGTAAAGGGAGTAACATGAGAGCTGGATCCAGGGATCTGGGCGAAGCGGGTGAGTTGGATCCAAATCCCATCAGCTGAGGAATGAATGAAAATGACATTAGATCTAGTTATTAATTATATCTAACTTATGATAGTTAGAGACAGCATTTCTACAGTAAGACATAGCCAAGGAGCTTACATAACTACAACTTATTTTTTTCTGATTGCATCGTGTCTATTTTTATTATTTTTATTTTATTTTTCTGTGCCGCTGACCTACATGTATTTTTATCTGTATTTGCACTGTTTTCTTCATTTATATTGAGGGTTTAGATGATGTGGGGCAAAGATTTCACATTAGACTGCTTAGATCTACCAGTGAAAAACATTGATGTGCAACACTTCATATTTGGCTTAATTTAAGACCAGCAGGTGACTGGAAGGTCCTTGTTATTCCAGGGTGGTGTCAGTATTGCTGTGCTACAAAAAAAGTTGTGGGGAAGTGAAGAATTCTGCCAGCCTTCAATGGGAAGTGTATGTGAAACAAACTGTGTGAAAGGCAGTTACACCAGATAAAGAGGAAATGGGAGACACTGATTCACAGAAATAGTGGTGAGACATGGGTCTGCAGATGTGTGGCCAAAGACTCAGCTCTGTAAGTGGCCTGTGTGCAAGTTCAGTCTGGGTATGGATGTTGGCAGCTCATGTCCAAAGTGCAGTGCATTTTCCCTTCATGCTCTTGCGCCAGGTTGTACATTGTGAATTAATTATTGGAATAGACATGTGTGCACATTATTGATATTACTTTCCCCTTGCTTGACATTGCTGGTACTCAAACCCCATCAGTGCAAGTCATCCTTATGTCACAGTGTATGGCATCCTCCACCTGAAGGCCTCATTAGCTACAGTGGTGCAATTACCACAAAAATTGGTGGCAATGGCACCATCATGCCATCACTTTTGCTAACAATATTTAGGTTTACTTCTCTCTTCCTCAGGATAAAGCATATGACTTTACTACTGTAGAGGACATCTTGCATTCCATCCTTTCATGGATGAAGCACAGCTGATTAAATTTAAGTCTGGTAATGCCAGAAGCTAAGCATTTATATACAACTGCTGAACCTTTCTATTTTCTATACCATTTTCTCTCCAATTTTTTAAGGAAGGAATATGATGGAATTTCTTCTGAGGGCATGATATGTGAGAATGCTCCTGGAGGACATGCTGTCACTTAAATGCAATGTGATGTCAGCTGTAAAGCTTTCATTTCATAACTTCAAAAACATCAACAATTTGGCCCCAAAATATGATATGTTTATAGATGATTATGTTTAAAATTCATCACAGATGGACTAATTCAGTGGTGTATATATCACGCTTTATGAAAGTGAACTCAACAGTTTTCAAAGGGTGGGAGATTTTGTGGTCAGAGTACAGTCTGGTGCCTCAAATGTTGACCATAGTACCTCTGTATTGTGGGACATGCACTGGTCACCTGTGACAACAAGGTTGTCACTAAATATCTGGTTACTCACCTCTTCAAGCTCAACACAGCATGGTCTTGTCTATCTGAAGAAGCTTTGGGCAACCTATAGGATCAAACCAAATCTGCTTAGGCAGTGAGGGACTACAAGTAGCTCATAGACAATATTTTGAAATATCTGGTAGGTGGTATTTTACCGACTTGCTAACTTCCCAACTTTAGGCATGTGACTCCAAGGCATTACACTGGAGGCTTTGGAAATCTCACCAATTTATATGAGTTTATATGTATCCTTGCCATGAGTTTCTATATTATTTTAACTGTTTTAATTACTAACAATTTGAATTTTATCTACATTAACTTTGTTAAATTATTTGGACTCAAGCAGGCTAATAAATTAATGACAAAAAGTTATTCCCCCAAGAAGTGCTACAAATATAGGCCACATCTGTTATAGCTACAAATTTATCATGCATTCTAAAGAACACAACTCTCTAAAAGTACTATTTCACTGAAAGAGAACACCAGAGAAAGCATCATCACCACACACTATCACGTTAGATAATGCCCTCCATCCCCTGCTAAATAATTAATGTGAAGAAACCACAACTTGTAGAAAGAAGAAAATATCTCCTAAAATGTGGCAACTCTAAAGTTCACACAATATTTAGAGAACTGCTGCTTCGGGCAGAATTTAGTGTACTAATTAATATCAAGCCTCTCTGCTTTTGGCAGAAGTAACCTTAATGAAATGTGTTGATACCAAATGGCAACCACTTTGACTAAAGCTGCTCCCCCTCAAACAGAGAGAGCGAGGACAACAGGCGCACACACACACACACACACACACACACACACACACACACACACACACACACACACACACACACACACACACACACACACACACACACACACACACACACACACACACACACACACACACACAGTCTTCTTTTGTGGTACCACAGTTGGTTATCATTGAAAGAAGCTGTGAAGTTAAAAGTACTGCAATACAGTCTATGATACATAACAAAGAAAAAGCATGCAGCTACAAACATACAGTGACATATATCTAAAAGTGACTATTTGTGAAGCTGTTCAAAAGGTAGAAACTGGTGCTTTATTCACAAGTGCCTCAGAAGCTCTCTGAAAATGTTCCTACATATAGGTTCATAGGTAGTTACTAGGCTATCGGCCCTGAGGCCTATACAAACCCAGCCAAAAAGGTACCCTGGCTTTTGCCACCCAAGAAAATTATTTTCCAGTGCTACTGTCGAGCAGGGCCACAGAGGTGATCCCTGGGGTGAATTTCCTATTTCCCATTCAATCATCAAGATTTTTCTTGAAGAGTGCTAATGAGGAGCTCTGTTTGATATAGATAGGTAGTTTATTCCAGAGTATGGGAAGTCTCTGGGACAGGAATCTATCCTTCCGGCATGTTCTGTTTATTGTGATGACAAGGTTTAGATCCCTAGAGCATGTAGTTTGGAGGGATTGGGATTTCTTTAAATGGAGCATGTCCAACAGCTCTGGGTTTGATATAGCTTTGTATGTTAGGCAGAGATCACCTCTGAGTAGGCGATATGCGACGGAGTAAAGCTGGAGTTTTTTGAGACGGCCTGCGTGGGACATCTGTTTGAGGCTGGTAATCCTCTTTGTGAGGTATTTCTGCGGCCTTTCCAGTTGTTGTAGATGTCTTGTGAGATACATACCAAAAGGGGTGTTGTACTCTATAATGGGTCTAATGAGTGATGAGTAGAGGGGAGCAATTACTTCTGTTTTCTGGATGAGAAACCTTTTGTGATGAGGTGTGCCACATAGAAGGATTTCCTGACTACTGTGGCAATGTGATTATCAAAGGAGAGACTACAGTCCACCTGTGTCCCAAGGTCTCTTATCACACTTTCGGTGTTAAGTATACTACCGCCTATGTTGTTGTTCATGGGTACAGAGTTTTTACCAAAGGGGATGACAATGCACTTTTTGGCATTGAGCTTGAGGCCATGGCTTTGACACCAGGTATCTGTCTCAGTGAGGCCCTTTTGTAGGATGTCCACATCGTTAGGAGTTTCGATTATGGCTCCTAGTTTGCAGTCATCTGCGAACTTAGTTAGCCAAAGACCTTCTGTGTTAGCCTGTACTTCAGAGAAGTAGATACCAAACACGAGAGGACCCAGGACTGAACCCTGTGATACTCCACTTGTCACTGGTCTGAAGTCGGATTTGGAGTCTGCTACTTTCACAGTGTGGGTTCTGTCAGTGAGCCAGTTGGCAACCCATCTTGTGGCATAGGGATTTATACCTAGTTTAGTGAGTTTATCTATAATTCCAGAGTGGGGGATGGTGTCAAAAGCCTTGGCAAGATCTAGATAGGCTGTGTGAACCACCTTATCCTTGTCTATGGCTTTGGTGACTGCTTCAAAGAAGTCTATCAGGTTTAGGAGACATGATCTGCCTTTTACAAACCTGAACTGGGTGAGGTCCAGAGTTTGGAGATTACCAATGTCTTTGTTTATAAGTTCTATGATGATACGTTCCATGGCCTTGCAGACCAGGCTCGTCAGGCTAATGGGGCGGTAGTTCCCGGGGTCCGTGGTGGCTCCCCCCTTGTGGAGTGAGATAACCGTCACTGTGTGCCATTCAGCAGGCACAAAGCCTGAGGTGAGGCTATGACTGAACATGATACTTAGGTGGGGTGCCAGTTCATTCTGTAGTTCATGCAGAACGCAGCCTGGGATGTTGTCTGGTCCCATGGATGCTGTGTTCTTGGCTTTGGAGAGTGTGTTTTTTACCTGCGCAGCCGTAATTACAGGAACGTGGCATTCTTCCAGTATACAGATGGGCTCTTTAGGGGGTGAGAGGGGGTTAAAGTTAGCAATGAACCTATCTGCCAGGATGTTGGCAATATCAGTTGGGTCTGTATATTTAGTGCCATTGTTCTGTAACTCAGAGCAGATCTGAGTGTTGCCATTGAGTTTCTTGACATAGCTATAGAATGCTTTGTGGTTGTCTTTAGAATCAGTGGCGATTTTGTTTTTATAACTAGCTTTGGAGGATTTTATCAGGGATCGCAGCTGCTTACTTAGGATGACCAGGGAGCTCCTCCACTCATGGGATTTTACTTTCTTTTGCAACAGTTTCTTCCTTCTGTTGTACGGTTTGTTTAAGGCAGGGGACCACCAGATTGGCTTCCTTTTTTTGGAGGATAGTGTCTTGGTTCTGTTTGGGATAGCATGATCCATGCACTCGTGTAAGTGCTTATAAAGTGCAATTGTGTAGGATTCAGTAGTCGTAACTGTATTGTCCATCTGTATGGGTGTCATGAAGTTCACCACTTCTGTCTTAAGAAGCATGAAGTTGGCTTTGGAGAAATTTTTTACCATGGTTTCCTTAATGGGGGGTGGGGGCAGGATGTGGATATCTAGGGTAATTAGCTTATGGTCAGATTGGACCAATGAGGCGTTGACTTCAGGTGTGGAACACCGGTCACTCATGTTGGTAAAGACTAGATCTAGGATATTGTTGCCCCTGGTGGGGGTGTGGATAAGTTGATCCATGGCATTGGAGTTTATGAATTCCAGAAAGTGTTGAGCGAAGGTGTTGGTACATAAGTAGTTTTCCCAGTTAATGGTGGGGTAGTTGAAATCGCCCATTATTAGGGTGTTTGGTTGAACCCTAATATTTTCCAGTACATCAAGAAAAGAGGAGTGGGAATCCTGGGGCATGGTGGGTGATCTGTATCAAGCTACAATTTGGATTGCAGTTTTGCCCAGAGTTAGTTGCACTTGGATAACCTCGGCTGCATTATGCTGAGCAACTAGCCTGGAGGTGTGGATATCCTTAATGAATATGGACACACCTCCACTTTTGGTGTTCCGGTCCAGGTTACATGGCCGAAAATTGTGGTATGAGTTATAGCCTGGTAGTGCAGGGGTGCTCTCTGGAGCCTTGAACCAGGTCTCAGTCACTGCACAGATATCGATGTTCTCCATTTTAAGGAGTGCCTCAAGTGAGTGCATTTTGAGATTTAGACTTCTAGCATTGAGTAGCATCACTCTCAGCTTTTGCTTGCCTGTTCCTGTTACGGTGGTGAATTTGTCATTTGAACCTTGTCTAAAAAAGGCACTATAGGGGCGGCAAGAACCTAAGCCAGTATCCGGAATCCCAGAGGTGATAGGTGCAGGCCATCTCTGGCAAAGCATCGTGGTCTGTCGATCATGTCATCCCAGGCAGACAAGTAATGGATCCCTTTAGAATGGCACCAGAAGCTTAGCCAATTGTTGAAGTCAATCATTTTGTCCTTGTACTGCGGCATCATTCTGGGTGATGGCAGAATGCTACTCAGGACTAGGGTCATAACTGCCTGGGCTACAAGATCGGAGAGCTCTTCCATGTCTCTTATCATGTAGTCCAGGGAGGTACGTCTCAGGTCATTCACACCAACATGGACAATGACAGAGTCATATTTGTACTGGTTGTGGAGTGACCTGAGTGCATGGGTTATGTGGCGGATCCTGGCAGCTGACAGTAAAAACTCCTGGTTTAGCCTGGTGAGTGGGACATCAGTCTGCCTGACTATAGAGTCACCTATGACTAGTGTGTTGGGTACGTTGTTTTGGCTTATTGGCTGTGGTTGAGTGGCACACTGAGCTTGCGGGCTATGTGTCATTTTGGTTGTGTTGGGGGGTGGAGGTTGCTTGCATTTCTGCTTTGGAGGTCTCTGTTGCTTGAGCAGATTATTATTGAGAGCCTCCACGAATGTTTTTGCCTTTCTACGTGTGGATTTTGGTGGTGTAGATTTAGTGAGACTATGTGATGAATGTGGTGTGGTGCAAGTGTTTACCTTCTCCTCTTGAATGTCAAGTTCAGTCTTGATTGGAGAGAGCTTTACCTCCAGTTTGGCTAGATAACTGCATCTCTCACAGTTTGCAGTGTTGGGTGGTAGGAGGAGAGGGTTGTCCGTGTACATGAGGCAATTTCTAAATTGCCTCAAGATGCCCAGATTCATCAGATAGACAGGAAAGAACACTGGGAGCTGACCCTTGGACATGCCTGAATAAAAAACTATTTTCCTCTAAATAAGTGAGGAAAGTGAGTACAAGAGCTGTTTTTCTCTAAGCAAGTGAGGAAAGTTAAGTACCAAAACTGTTTTCCTCTAGGTAATGAGGAAGGTTGAGTGCTGTAGTAATTAGTATGTTATTTAGTGCTTACAAGTTCTGAACAAGTGCTGATCACAAATAAGCAAATTCAAGTGCTAAAACTAAGAATCTGTATCCGGACTAAACTAGTTACAGGAAAGGGGGGAAACAAGTGCAAATGCCGTCTTTTAAATCAGAAAGTTGAGAGAGATGGAAAAACTGCCCAAACGGCCAATAACTACAATTTCTGGGCCAGAACCACTCCTTATGTGGTAAATAGGTTACCTAGTGCTTACCACTCCCACTGATAAGCTAGAAGGCTTCCCTCCAACACAGAAAGCTTGAGGGGGGGGTTCAGAAGCTTACATACAGTCCTGGATACAGCAAATCTGAATCTGAAGACTACACTAGTTACAGGAAGGGTGTGTGTATATGTGTATATATATATATATATATATATATATATGTATATATATATATATATATATATATATATATATATATATATATATATATATATATATATATATATATATATATACAGAAAAGTAGCTAAAACAGCAGTAAAAACAATTCAAATGCAGTACAAGCTAGCACACTTGAGTATGTAGCAATGTTAGACCAAACAGTATAAAAAATGCAATTAAATTAAAAATGACTAAAAACAAGTGCAGAAGGAGTCTATTAGGTAGAATGAGGTAAAGAGATGGGCTGGGGGGAGTGTCCCAGATCAAATCTACAGTGGGGGCGGGCAACTGCAAAAGCCTCCAACAACAACAACACAGGAACAGGGAGGGTGAGTATGGGAAAACCAACACCTTCAGCAGAGATCTGAAAAACTATACAGTGAAGCAAAAATAAAGTACAGTTGTGTACCTACCATAAATGTAGATGTTCACTTTTGCAGTCATTACAATTGGGTTATCCTGCTGGCAGGCTACCCGCAGTCGGCCTGAGTTCCAAAGTCTAGGTCCGGCGTCGGTTGCTGTCGCCTCCTCCCTGACGTCAGTGCGCCAGGGGTATAAAAGATGCAGTCGACGCCATTTTCTTCAGTTTTTCTTGCCCCAGATGTCAGGTGCCCCTAAAATGGTAGGCTCACTAATGCCACAAAGCATGCACAACCAAAAAACAACTTTTTCTTCATCTACAAGCAAATACACCACATAGGCTGTATAGAATAGAGAAGTACAGATAAGTCCCAGCAAGGAAAAGGGGGATGGAGGGAGGGTAACCTGGACTGCAAAAGTGAATACACTCGAACATCTACATTTATGGTAGGTACACAACTGTACTATGTTAATTGTGTTTCATTGTTGCAGTCATTACAATTGGGATGAATCCCAAAGCTGTGGTTGGGAGGCTGGTGCTAAATAGGATTAGGAGAGGCTATAAGGCCCTGCAGAACTGCAGTGGCAAAGCATGCCCTGGATTTAGAATAGAGAGGTAAGTGATAGTGCTTTGTAAAGGTATGCACTGAACTCCAAGTTGCAGCCTCTAAAATGTCTTTGGTTGGTACTCCTCTGAGGAAGGCTGCGGAAGTGGCTGCTGCTCTGGTGGAATGTGGCCTAATGCCCTTGGGCATTGATTTGCCATGCTGTGAATAGCAGAAAGGAATGCAGTGGCCTATCCACTTTGAAATAATCTGCTTTGAGATAGGCTTTCCTTGTGATCCTGCAGCATATGCTACTAGAGGTTGTTCAGTCTTTCTGAAAGCTTTGGTTCTGTCCAAGTAGAAGCGTAGCTGTCTGTGAATATCCAAAGAATGCAGAAGTCTCTCACCCTTATTCTGTGGGTTTGGGTAAAAGGTAGGCAAGTGAATTGTTTGGTTAAGGGCCACACTGGTCACTACCTTAGGCATAAATGTAGGGTTTGTCCTCAGAGAAACCTTGTCAGGATGGAAAATGATAAAAGGTTCGACAGCCATGAGTGCCTCTAACTCTGAGGCTCATCTAGTGGAGATTATTGCTAGGAGCAGAGCTGTTTTCCAGGATAAGAATTTTATATCAGCTGCAGAGGCTGGCTCAACGGGAGGCAGTGCAAGTTTTTCCAAGACATAGTTGAGGTCCCATGCAGGTATTGGTGCTCTCCTTGGGAGTCTTATGTTTTTGGCCCCTCTGAGGTACTGCCTTCGTAATGGATGGGAAAAAATAGGTGGTTCTGTATTGTAATGAGCTTAAATGGCACAGGCATGAATTTTAATGGATAAAAAGGAAAAGCCTTTATCCAGCATCTCAGTTAAATATTACAAAATCTGAGGAATATTTGGAACAATCGTGTCAATACCTTGTGCCTGGTTCCAAGCACAGAATCTCTTCCATTTTTCTGCATAAGATTTTCTGGTGCTAGGCCTCCTGGCGTCCAAAATAACATCCATAACTGCTTTAGAAAGAGGTGTGTCTTGAATGGCTACATTATCTACCATGCTGCCAGGTTTAGGGTCCTGAGTTGGCTGTGCAGTATCTGACTGCCTTGTTGAGTCAATAAGTGAGGAATTTGAGGTAGTGTCCAAGCTGGGCATTGTGACAAGCTCTTTAAGATTGGGTACCAGTGCTGGCGGGGCCAGTCTGGGGCAATCAGAATCATTTTTGGCTTCTCTTGCCTGACCTTGAGGAGTGCCTTGGGGAGGAGAGGCAGAGGATGAAAGGCATATACTGTTAAGTTTTTCCACCTGAAAGATAGAGCATCCACTTTCCATGCTTGCTTGTGATAAGTCCTTGTGCAGAATCTTTGTAGTTGGCAATTGTGAGGAGAGGCAAATAGGTCTATGTCCGGGCATCCCCAGTTCCTTGTTATCATGCTGAAGATTCGTGGATCCAATTTCCACTTGTGGAGATCCATTAGGTTTCTGCTTAGTTCGTCTGCCAGAGTATATATCCTTCCTGGCAGGAATTATGCTTGCAGATGTACTTGGTAAGTCAATGCTGTGTCCCACAAGTTCATGGCTAGTCTGCAGAGGGGGTAGGAATGTGTGCCCCCTTGCTTGTTTATGTACCACATGACTGTGGTATTGTCCGTCTTTACCAGTAGTTGTCCTGGATGAAGTAGATCCTTGAAGGCTGTCAGGACATTTTGAACTGCTAGCATCTCTTTTTGATTGATATGTAGATGCATTTGACTTGCGGACCATGTACCCTGAATACATCTTCCTGCCATATGTGCCCCCCCAGGCATAAACTGATGCATCTGTTGTCAATGTCTGCCTGGCTGTGGGTAAGGTGAATGGCTGTCCCATGTTGTGGTGACAGGCTTTTGCCCACCATCGAAACTCCTGTTGCAGGCAGGAAATGAGGGTAATTATTGTTTCCAAGCTGTGGCAATGTTGAGTCCAAACACTTTTTAGATACCATTGAAGTTTCCTCATATGCAGTCTTGCATAGGGAATTAGCAGAATGCAGGATGGCATGAAGCCCAAAGCTTGCAGAATTTTTCTTGCAGATAACTGGGTCTTTGTTGCCAACATTTTGAAATAAGTAGTCAGTTGTCTGTGTTTGTGTGGCGTGAGATAAGCCATATGGGCAGTTGTATTTAAGCTTGCACCCAGGAATATTATCTCTTGAGAGGGTACGAATTTTGATTTCTTTTCATTTGCTGTGTGCCTTAGGCCTGCTAGTAATGTTTTTACAAACGCCAGATGCTGTAGTAGAGTGTCCTTGTTCTCTGCTTGAATAAGGCAGTCGTCCAAGTATGGATATATTTGAATTCCTCTTTGTCTGCAAAAAGCAATTACTGATGTCAGGCACTTTGTGAAGACCCTGGGCGCAGTAGATAAGCCAAAGGGCAGTGCAGAGAATTGGTAATGCCTTGAGCCAGCTATAAATCTGAGGTACCTTCTGGATGACTGTCTGATTGGGACATGCAGGTATGCCTCTTTTAGGTCTAAAGTCACAAGCCAAGCCTTCTTGCCCAGCATGGGCAGAAGCTGCTGCAGAGTTAACATTTTGAATTTTGGAATGTCCAGGAATGTGTTCAGGATAGACAGGTCCAGTATTGGTCTCCAGGTTTTATCCTTTCTGGGCACCAGGAATAGCCTTGAGTAAAATCCCCGTCCCTGCTCTTGCTGTGGTACTTGTTGAATGGCCCTCATGTTCATGAGGGATGAAACTTGTTTTTGTGCCACTGCCCATTGATTGTGTGGCAGGTCTGGCATGCCGTTTGGCCTTGGCAGGGTGTGAAAGTGGAACCTGTAGCCCTGGGATATGATATTTAAGACCCATTTGTCCTGAGTGATCATGTGCCAATTTTGAGCAAAAAGTGCTAGTTTTCCCCCCAAGGGAGCTGCCAGAAGATAAGTGCTTGGTGCTGGCAGGGGAAAGTCATTGAGACTGTTTCCTGTATGGCTGTGATTCTTCTTCTCCGCTTTTGGAGGTTGAAGCACCCCATTGTTCAGGCCTGTATGAGCCTTGGGGCTGTGATCTGCCTCTGGGGCGTCTGTATCTACCTCTTTGTGGCCTGTCTGACACTGGAAAGGACCAATTCTTTGCAGGCCAGTTCTTGCTAAATCTGGGAGGCTGTACCTGTAAGAAATCCTTGACTGTTTGCATAGATTCAGCTTTGTCCTCCATTTTCTTCAAAACCTCTTGCGCTTTAACACCAAACAATGTATCATGTTGTAGTGGAGCATCTAATAATTTTGCTTTAACATGATCAGGCAGATTCTGTTCTTTTAACCAAGCATGTCTCCTAATGACAGAACCTGTAACAGCGGCCCTGCAAGAGGCCTCTACAGAATCAAAACCACATTGCAAAGTATGTTTTCCTACGTGTTCAGCAGCATGCAATAAATCCTGCATTTCTTTGTTTTCTGCACATTCTGAATTTGTCAACATTTTCATTCACTCCAGTGCAACTATTTTGAGTATGTACCTTTAACTCCTAGTGGATGTGCCCTGAGCCTTTAAAAATTAAATTATCACCTTACAATTCTAACAAATACTCACTGACAGAGGTCAAATATCAATACAATTGTGTTTGCCATCATGTATGCTTCAAGATAAAATATTTTTAAACCTTGTATGTAGCATGGTTTTGGAATTATTAATGCAAATATGCATAAGTAATATTTGACGCCTAGAGGAGCAGTAGGAGTTAACTGCAGATGCACCTGGAGGCGTCACTCGGATGTAATGAGTTGCAGTGACATTAGATATTGCTGATATTTAAGCATATGAAATTGACAATTTAAAGCTCTTACAGCCAAGGTAGCGGAAGTATAAATCTTTTTCCCCCATCTGTCCAGGGCCCTTGAATCCCTATCAGAGGATATAGGGTTTTTTGCAGTGGACGCCTTGACCCCTTGGGGACCCTGAGAGATAGTTTCTTGGTCTGCAGCAGGGTTTTTATAAAGAAATTTATGTGAATCAGGAACCCTGTAGTATCTGTCTGGCTTAACAGGAGCTGGTGGCAAAGAGTCAGGAGACAGTCCGGACTCTGAAAATACATCATCTACACTGTCTAAAACAGGAGGGATAGCACGGGGCCTGTGCTGAGGTAATGAAATGAAGTCTCTGAGCCTTTTCTTGGATTCTGAGTAATCTTGGCTCTCCCAGTGGAAATGCTCCCTCATAGTATGCAGGGTTTCCTCAAAAGAATAATCCTCAGGAGGAGAGGCTGAAGGAATAGATTCTTCAGCATCAGAATCCTCATAGGGAGGAAGAGAATGTTCCTGGTCAGAAGAGGAATCAGAGGAAATGGAAACCTGATCTGAAGATGCATATTCTATCTCTTGCCTAGGCCTCTTATCAGGAGGAGGATGGGAACCCCTGATCAAAGTAATTAGGTCTTCGGCCATTTTAAGCATCTGTTTTTTAGGCATGGAGGCCTGTCCAGGAGAATGCTGTACTTGTTTCTTTGTCTTTAGAGGTGCTTCAGTCTTTGCCTTTGAAGCTGAAGTTGGTTTTACATATAACTGTGTAGGCCTGAAAAGACTCTCAGAAGCCGATGCCTGCTCAATGGCTCCGGACCCATCTGAGGGAATAGTTTCCGAGTGTCCAATACCTTGAGTTTCCAGCGGCCTAGTCGGCTCCATGTGGGAGCCGGAAGCGGCCTGTGGCTCTGAGGTAGCAGGCAACAGGGGCTGCGAAAGGGCCTCACTGAGAACCGGCGAACTGGCGACAGGCCTAGCAGAAGCCTCGTCGTCGGTTTTGGACCTCAGGTGCCTGTCCTTTTCTTTGCGCTTTTTATAAACTTCTGTAGTCGGTTACTCTGACGGCATTATATAGTTAAATCTTCTGCCAAAATAATGAAATGCAAAATCGTACCGACGCTTAATAGTGTGTTGGTTACATCTAGCACAAAACCGACAACTAGCAACATCGTGGTCAGGGCCTAGGCAAGGAATACAGTAAGAATGAAAATCCTTATGAGGTATATTGCTTCCCACAAGAAATACAATTATTAACTTTTTCTGACATCTGTTTGGAGCAAGAAAAAAGTTTCCCCAATGGGGTACTTAGCTTTAACTAAGACTTTGGATCTGAAATTCGAATTTGAAAATCTCAGGAGTTGGCCGACCGGCACTTGCGAACTGCTTTTGCTTCGGGCACCGCGTGGCAGGAAAGACTGAAGAAAATAGCGTCAGCTGCATCTTTTATACCCCTGGCGCAATGACGACAGGGAGGAGGCAACAGCAACTGACGCCGGACCTAGATTTTGGAACTCAGGCCGACTGCGGATAGCCTGCCAGCAGGATAACCCAGTTGTAATGACTGCAACAGTGAAACACGATGAACATCAGTGTACAACTCTGAAGTCAGCCAGCAATGATATAAAATTAGTCAAACAACAATTACCAGTACACAACTCTGAAGTGCCAGAAAAATATACTCAGCTCTGTATATCTCCAGATAGTTTGAAGAGCACTCTGTCAGGACACAGGAAGGCTCCAGCAATGATATGCAGACTTTTACTAAGAGGGTTTAATTTTATGCAAGTAGTCCTTGAGATAGTCAGATAACACACAGGATGTAAAACCGGTTATACCAACTTAAGACACAGAGAAATAGGGGGAGGGGGGGAAAACACCTTCAGCAGAGATCTGAAAAACTATACAGTGAAGCAAAAATAACTCTGAAGTCAGCCAGCAATGATATAAAATTAGTCAAACAACAATTACCAGTACACAACTCTGAAGTGAAAGAAAAATATACTCAGCTCCTGTGCACTGTGGAGTTTTCTCAACAAGACTACACACATGGCAGACAAAATGGCAAATAAATGATACAACACAGTGTAACACATTCAACAGCACAAAAATATTTTTCAGCGTTTCTGGACAACGTCTCTCTTTAAGTAACCTGCTTTTCCTTTATATTACTTAGATCATCAAGAAATAACAAATTAGTTCTTATTGTATCAGCTGAGCAATGAAGAAGGCACTCATTGATTAGTTTAGTATTCTCTATCAGCACATTTGTCCCCTGCCCCTGGGAGTTTGCCCCCTTTAAGTAGCAAGCAGCCTCCTCCTGCAAATCAAGAACAATGATGAAGATTTAGTTTCCCACTACTTGGAAAACGATATACAGAATATCCTTCCAAACATACAGGAAAATTCAATGGCCAAATCCAGCTGGAGGAATTGGCCATCTATAAGGTGATGGAAGGAGGGTAACTACAACCTTTCAAGGAAGATCCACTTCTTAGATCAACTGATATGGTAAAAACGAGGGCCCTCCTTGACAGGTCCTACAGTCATATTGAATTGTAAAGATTAACACAACAAAGGTGAAAATAGTTATAATGCCACCACAAAGAACTGCAAGAGGGCTGGACTTCCCAAAGTGCTCAGATAACTGACAAGAATGCTGGACAGAAGCATCACTGACCCAGAGAACTGTACCAACCACACACACCATGGGCAGATCAACAAAATACTGATGATAGCTTTCAAGACAAGTGGACGAGAATAGTGGATAACATGCTTATTGGTACTGAAAACCCTTCCACAAGGAGCAAAGGCAATTGCAGATCTCTGCTAGGTGAACTACAAGTCTGTATGAACTAAAACACCTCCCTCCCGAGGAGCATCCCTGAAGACCACTTGACTTCCAGTAACCCATCATCTCTCCCAAAGCTAATGCATACCTCCCCCAAAGACCTGGGAGAAAAAGACATCTGCCCAAGAATGAAAACTAGCTTAATAACTACTGAAAAAATAGGAGACCTCCAAAGGGTTGAAGCAGGTGTACTTCCCATTGGCACTCTTGAAAAACAAGGCATTCTGAGGAGGCAGAAGCAGGGGAAGAGAAATTACCTGAAGATGAACTTCCACATCATTGGGGAGAGAACCCAATGGTACATAAGCCAGCCTGACAGCCTATAAGTTCAAGTTTTTAGATGAAAAAGATCTCTATAAGGGGATGGGAGTAGCTCCCTTAAGTGTCCCCCCCTTTCAAGACCTCAGTGGAAGTCTGTACACTTGGAAAAAAAATTGTGCCCTGTAAGAGAATCCAAACAGAGATGGAGATCACCATGCAAAGGTGGGGATTTCCTGGCCAGATACTGGGAGATTTCTTAAGCCACTCAACGGCAAAGACATTCATCGTCCACCCTTAATTATTAATTAGGTTAGCAAGCAAAGAAAATCATCCCTGCACAATACGAAGGGGCAAATACTCAGCTAAAAATGGGAAACCTCACACTTTAAGAAGGAACATGACTTGTCAAGTACCTCCCCTTCAGTCCTACTTCCTAAGCACAAGAGAGGAGTGCTGTAATTCCCCAAAGGCATGCATAGGATGTTCTTCAGAACAACGTCACTACCAGCTACCCCAACCCTTACCTAGTCCTAAAAGCCCCTCTCCCTAACAAAGTGATTGGCGGGACAACCTGAGTGGCTAGTCACATGATCTCAATTAATCACAGTAATAAGTGCTAAAAGAATGGGGAGCTCTCCACAACAGGAGAAAACACAGACAGAACCCCCAGTAGGAGACATTTAATGGAATGTCTGCCACGTCCAGAGAGAAGAGATATCAGAAAAACAGATTCCACAACCAGATAAGTTAGGACACCAGCCATGGACCATAAGGATTCGCACGAATCCCAACTGACCTAGACTCTCCACCTACACTCTCTTACCTTACCTGTCTAAATCCTGAATCTCTGGGCCTGGTAAGTAAGGTGACAACAATTTAGTGGATCTATGCTAAACTGAAGAGACTGCACAGGAGTTATCAATGGGATGCTTAGTAACTGATTAACCCAATCAGGTGGAGACTTTTAGAGGGCATATAAGGTCCACTAAGGCAGCATGGGGTAACTCCAGGTTGCCTTAATGGCATCCAAAAAGACTGGCTCCAACAATGGAAAAACACGAGTCTCCAGAAGATTCTTCCCTACCAATTCCACCAGGCACTTCTGGAGTGGGGAGACAGGGGCTTGAGGCCAGTCCAAACTGCTTCTTAAAAGCCTGAAGATATCTTTAAATGAGGTCTATTTCTGGTGGGAGAATGAAAGGTGTGAATTTATTATCTCTATCATCTTAGAATGGGTGGCCTTGAGATCACCGAATACAGGCTGTAATTATGCTGCAGCAAGACTGTAATACTCAATTTGTTGGTCAAAAGTTCTTGTTTACTGTAAATAACATGGACAATTGGGATATTTTAATGTCTATATATTTACTTTACTTAGTCCTGTTCATTGCAAAACCCCAGGCTGAAACTGAAAATAGTCCACTAGATGCAAAGTTGTACCCCAGTCAACAAATGTATGCATGTATACTCAATCAAATCAGCAGTATGTTCTGGAGTGTAAAGAACCACCACATTTCCTACTACCTGCAGGTGTAAGCTCACGAGCAGAACCACAGGACTAAGTGAAAAATAGTCCCTCCTTAATCAGTTGATGAGGGACTGGAACTGGTGCTCAGCTGAACACTAGATAAGGGTAGCATGGAGAAGAAATGGAGTCTACCATGAGCCTGGTGCAGGCTACAAGCATAATTCCTTAATGGTGTGCTCCTGCACAATAATACAGCTTGTCTTACAGATGAGATGTTAAAACAGAAGCCCCATATGTCCAAGCTGGTTGAAGCACAGGTGGATGTAAAAGATCCCACAGTACTTATCAATTTCCCAGAGTGATGTTCAGATTTCTACTAGTCGGTATGATTACCACCTCTGGACTCCACTGAAAAAGGCCATTGACTTAGTGGGACTAACCCAGTCAACAAAGGGTAAATAAATACATAAATAAATAAAATAAAACTTCCCCAGACAGCCATTGTATAAGATAACTTAATGAATTTCACTTAGTTGAAGCTTGCCAGCCCACATGGGCCAAGAGAATAGATGCAGAAGCAGATTCCTTAATCCCAACTACTACTGATCCATGAACAGATGACTTCAAAGATCATGTTCAAAAATCACACAGGTTGACCTTAGGCTCCATCCAATCTTACAGGTGCAGTGAGATGAATAAATCTCAGGATGCAACCCCCCCTCCCCCCAGGATGGGAGCTGAGGGTGTGCCTCACCTGATACCTTCATCCTCAGCTGAAATTTGGTCGAGAGTTAAGTGTTCAGTAATAGAAGCTCACCACCTACAAGGTCTGGTGTGGGGATGGTCAGTTGAAAAGTAGACTTACTTTGAGAAAGGTCAGGTCTCACCCTCTTTTCTGAGCATTTATCCTTGTGGTGATGCTCCAAAGTTATGCCTGAAGATGACAGGAACACTGTCCTGGTGATTTTTATGAGAACAGATTTCTAATTGCTGCCATTTTCTTGGTCACTAAGTAGGGAAGTAGCTTTGCCCCTCCTTTGACATTAAGCAAATGGTTATGAACTTCTTGCATTTCTTCAGTTCTCAATGCCAGGCTCTTCCCTAAAACAATAAAAGCAATACATATTCAGGCCCTGACTGGTAAGTTGACAGGCATACATATTTTTTTATTTCTTTAGGAATGCAAACACAGGACTTTACTAATAACAAATATCACTATTCAAACTATGTGAGTGGCAAGAATGAACCGTTTATTCTGGGGACAAGTTGGCATAATACATGATATCACGCATCAGTACAGGTATGATGTCCCCAAATGTGGGATTTTATAGGAATGGGTAAAATTATGATTGGCGGAGAGAATATACTTCAACCAATGACACATCAAGGATGGCCCTTGATGTTTGATCATAGATTATTCTTTGTTTTTTTTTAATTTCCCTAATATTATTTCAGAACAGTGGCTTGTGGACCAAACAGGATTCCATGAGAAAAAGGAACAATCATTTAATTTCTGAAATTACTGCAAGGTATGGATGCCATTTAAACAAAGCCTATCTTCACTCTCTCAAAGAAAATACAAGATCTATCCCTCCATCCAGAACTCCTTTTTCTCATTTTCCATGAGTTTATGGGTGTCACTTTAACAAACACAAAGATAATCATCTACAGTAAAGATTCACACTGCCAGGTGGCAAGCCCTGCCATGGTTCTTCAATACCACTCACACATAAGCACACACGCGTACCCACACACACACACACACACACACACACACACACACACACACACACACACACACACACACACACACACACACACACACACACACACACACACACACACACACACACACACACACACCCACCTATGGCCAATTTAGAATGTCCAAATTACAAAAGAGCAAGATGTAATTTTGAAGATATATATATATATATATATATATATATATATAGTAGGATATATTTAGACATATACAGGATGACGCAGTGGTGCAGCGGTAGCACAGCAAGAGGTTCTCTGGTTTGATTCTTTGATTCTTGGCTGGAGTGCCTTCTGTGCAGAGTCTGCATGTCCTCTCTGCATTTGTGTGGGTTTCCTCCGGGTGCTCCGGTTTCCTCCCACATTTCAAGACATGTGTTTGGAGTGTTTCTCCCCGG
The DNA here is from genome assembly GCF_019279795.1 of Protopterus annectens. Classification (NCBI taxonomy): domain Eukaryota; kingdom Metazoa; phylum Chordata; order Ceratodontiformes; family Protopteridae; genus Protopterus; species Protopterus annectens. The sequence goes on along the minus strand of NC_056727.1, from coordinate 178,171,062 downwards.
GCCTCCACTGAAAGTTGGCTTCGTTCCAAGTTGGACTTTCCCGGTAAACAAATGTTGAATAAATAAATATATTAATTAATTCTAATAAAAGCAAGCAAAAATGTTAATATTCCAGAATCCGAGTCATCTAAAGCAGCCTCTTTACCTATAGATGTCAAGTGAATTATTAACACTTGCCTGGAAATTTGATAAACGTCAAATCATTTAAGGTCTTAAGAAACATAATGCTAGAACTATGGGTTTTCCTTTCAAAAGGACTATAAACCTAGTCTGTGACACAATGAAGCTCCTGACAATTTCAGTGGGTGGCTGCCAGACTTTGGAGCTCCCTACATTTTTTGGCTTATATACAATAGTTACTTCAGTTTCTCTTTATATTTTGTTTTGCTCATTTTTGGATTATCAAATCAATTTTTCAGTATTTCTGTATTGAATGAAGGAAAGAAAGAGTGGTAAGAGATGGGGTTGCGATTTGCATTATTTGCCCCATTTGAAGTGTTTTTTGGAACAGCAGTTTTGGGAGTGGGCTAGTGGCTGAAGAACTGAGCATTCTGATACACAAAGAAGAAACGAGAAAATGGAATGACGTTTGCCAACCCACTCCTGGTGTTTTTGTAGGATTAAGACAGGACAGTAATAACTGTGTTTAGAACTTGAATTGGTGACATACACACCTTATTTGTTACTCCCTAAGAATATATATTATAAGTAGTTAATTGTGTGAATGCTCAGCTGGGATTTGTCTGCTGAATGCAACTTACGAGCTTGTATGCCAAAGCCTGATTTTTGCTTTAGTGGGGAGAGGGCAATAGTTTGTTCCTGTGTGAGAGAGAAAAATGTTGGGACACAGTGTTGGATTTGGATACAGACATTTTTAAGCTATTATGCTGGTCTGAGGCTATTTGCTGGTGTTTAGTTGTGCAGTTACTATGTTGCACTATTATTTTGCAATGTAACAATGTTCTTTTTCCAAACACCTTTACTGAATTATCACTTGTGACATAGGCAAATTTACATTCATATAAAAGTAATCACACTACAATTAACATGAAAAAAATTATTTCACATACATTGCTATATATCATATAACCTAAGCAATACACCGTCACTTACTACATAGGCAATCATACATTTATACAAACGAAAACAAACCACACCGGCACAATCTTACTTGCAAGCATTTTACATCACAATCCATAATGACACTCTCCCAGTTGCAAACATTATACATCACTTATAATCTACCCAATCTTTTTCAGTCAAACATTACACAGCTCAAAGAGTCCTGCCACCTTTTAAACCTCATTTCTCCCTTGTATGTATTGTTCCCACAATTCCCATTTTTTCCTATGTAGTTTGCTCCTACCCTTTTCTAAAGGTCTCAGTTCCAGTTGTTTTATCTCTTACTATATTCACTACTTCTACTATACTTGGTTTAGATTTTGATTCCCATTTTTCCTATGTAGTTTGCTCCTACCCTTTTCTAAAGGTCTCAGTTCCAGTTGTTTTATCTCTTACTATATTCACTACTTCTACTATACTTAGTTTAGATTTTGATTTCCATTTTTTTCTAGTAACTGGTATTTTGGTAGCCACCATTATTAGACACAGCAAGGTCTTACCATGCATAGGCAATTCCGATTCTGTATCACAGCTCAAAAAAATAATCTCCCTCATCAGACCAATCTGCCCACCTGTCATCTCTGACAGTGCATCCCGCAGGGAATCCTTAAAGTCTGCCAATTCACTCCACCCCCAGAAAATATGTTCCCAATTACCTCTTTCTTCCCCATCACACCTCCAATATTTGCTGCCTGAGGAAAAATTCTCTGGTGTCTACTTGGGCTATAAAAATATCTACGTAAACATTTCCAGGCAGAAATCCTAAATATTTTTTTTTTTTATTAAATAATTATATTATGACCTGCTTTCTTTTTATAGTATGTATTAACCTGCAGTTTTTGTACTATACCTGCATTTCTTTGTACTATGTTTGGAATGTCTACCCTCTTTGATAATCTCTGTACTATACCTACAACGTACATTATACATATGAATAGTTGTTTATGAGATTTTGTTTATATGAGATCTTTTGATTTTGTTCTCACGGAGCTTATCTCCCCGGGCCTGTACTGAAAATGGACATGTATCCATTTAGACTACCCCGGTCAACAAATGTAAAATAAATAAATAATTAAAATTCTAATATTTGGGAGACATACATATATCCTCCCATTGCTTCTTTGTGAATTGCTTATCCAATCTCTCTTCCTAATCTTTTCTAACCTCCTCTGATTTTTATAGTTATCATAAAATATTTTATATGCTCTACTAATTATTCCTTTTTTAAGGGCAGCGTCTGTTCCAGATTTTATTAAAAACTCTACCAGTTCTGGTCTTTCATTTAGGACCCCCCCATTTCTTTCTCTTTGCCTATATATAACCCTTGGTTACAGTCAGGATGTCTCCTAGGGATCTGTCCTAGGCTCCTACTTTTTTAGATTGCATCTTTCAGACCTAACTTTTTCCTCTGATGTGTTCTTCTAGTCAACTCTCATACTCCCTTCCTTCTCTTCAACACTTTCCTTTGAAAAAATTGAAAAGGTTTCACAGGTATTGTCCCTCTGCGGCGGCCTTTATTACCAGATGAACAAGAAGTAGAATCTCCTTCTGTTTCACAGCTTACTTTTTGTTAGACAAACTTTTGTCTTTCCTCCTTAGCATGTACTTCATCAAAAAAAATGATTTTGTTCCTCCAGGAAAGAATACCTTGAAGATAGCTGGGTACAGCAGTTTGAATCTCACACCTGTATCTTGACATTCCCCGAATAGTGAAATAAATTTGCTTCTCTTCTGTCTGGTGTACATTGGCAATGAGTAATCATTCTCCACCAACACTCTGCTGTCTCACACTTTTAGTATTTTGTTCTTCTGCCACAGTTTTGTCAGAATCAGCTTCTTATAGTGGTAGGATACCATCGTTTTTAATAAAGGTCTAGGTTGCTTTCTTATAGCCAGGTTTGGAGCATACACATGATGTGCCCTTTCAACTAACAACTCCTAATGTGGAATACTAGTTCAGATGCTTATTTGTGCTTTCATAAAATTAATGCAGTCTGGCCCTTCCAGCTTCTCTTGTATAGCTGAAAATATCATTTTTCCCTATGTGGTCTGTCCTCTAATTCTATTATTTTTTTGAAACAGCTCTTCCTGAGCAGTCTCATATTCAGCCAGCCTTTTTTCATTTTGACCTCTGATTTTTGCAGCGTTATCATCTCATCTGAATATCTGTTTAAAGCTTCTTCCAATTTTTCCAGCCTTTTATTTGTGTTGATATACTCCATCAGTGTTTTATTTTTAACCAAGTCTGTATGCAGTTGTCACATATCTTCCTGTAGGTTACTGGAAGTCATGTCTAAAGGTTGCATTGCTTTTTGCTGAACAGCTGCAGAATTTTCTCCAGTCAGTGTTTCTGCCTCACTTTCTGTAGCAATTTTTTTTCCATATCGCCTGTATTTCTTTATTCCTGGCATCCAGGCAGTGCACTCAATAGCCAGTTACTGAAATTTACTCAAACACAAGTCTACTGGCCTTCTCTGCTGAGCTTCTGTTTACACACTGGGAGAGCTAGAAATAAGCTGTTACTCAATGTGCAGCCATCTTGGAAGTCCTGCAATGCAACAATGTTGGCTATTTAGTGCTATACTACTATTTACAGTATAATATTCTACTGTTTTAAACCACAGTTTTACCTGTTCTTACTTAGCAAGATTTTGTTTAGCAAATCACTACATATTTTATAGTTATTTGGTTTTGTCATAATAACTGTTTATATAATCTAAGTGATGTTTTTGGTGTAAAGTGCTTAGAAAATAAGCACTGTAATACATCTGAACATTGGCATCTTGGTCAAGTTGTAATTTCTAACCAAGTCCAGCTCAATCCCGACAGCCCTGAATCAGATTTGCCTAATGGTCTGAAGCAGAATGCACAGCTGCAGAAGGTACTCATTAGAATAAATGTTCAAGCAGTTTGGGCCATGTGTGGTGGTCAAATTTCTGTTAAAGTACACAGACAGCATATTCTAGTTTCTGGAAATACATTCCATCAGAGGGTGTATGTTCACGGTGCTGGTCAAGTTCAAGACTTTTACTGCTAGTCTACAGACAAGGTAAGAGTACCTATCCTGCTGAATCATGACATTGTGATGTTAACTGTTATCTTGTGTATTCCGGAGTGTATAGCCTTATTGAAGGACTTGAGGGCATGCATAACTGTCATAATCTATTGTGAGTTTAACTGCCTTCTTTCTATTTCTCTTGCCAAAGCCCCTCTACCTAGAGGTGGCCAGTGTGTGCTTCCCTGGCAAGATTTGACACACCTGGGGTCAGTTTCTGGTAGGGAGCTAGGTCAGAGAAAGGCAGATTTGGCTTGAGGAATATCATGGCCACTCATCAATAAAATCTCTTCTTGATAGACTGGATTTCAAGGATCCCCTGTTCCTCCAGGGACTGCCACTGCTAGTTCCAAAAGCATCTTAAATACCACTAGATTTTTCGTCATCTGTAATCTTGCATGGTATATTGACATGTAAATCAGAGCCAAAGTGAAAAAAATGGATTGCTACACAGGGTTTGCTTGAAATGCATAGAAAGAACTACCTCATTAAAACAACCTTGTCTTGATGGAAAAACACCTTGCACTTCACTGTGTCCATGATTGCCCAAGGATTGTTTTTGAATACGACAGGTAAGAGGTTTCATTTTTGTGGGTTTAGAGATGGCCAAGTTATGTAAGCAACAGGTGAAACAACTGACAGCCTCCAGTACTTCTTTCCAGGAAGGTGCATGCATCAGGAAGTCATCCAGCTATAGATAAATGTGAATCCCTTTTGAGTCTTACACGCACAAAGATAGTGGCCAGGCAAGTGGTAAAGACCCAAGGAGCAAGAGAAAAGCCAAGAGGCCCTCCCTTCAACAGAGAATATAAGAAAAGTACAGTTATATAAGCAACTTACTATAACAGTAGTTGTTTGAATGATCACCAATGCAGTAGCCTTACCTACATGGGTTATACCATGTTAGGAATATAACACCTGGCCAGCTTTCAAAGCTTCAGAGCACCTTCCACGCACCCAAACTATCAGTCAGCTCAAGCTGTGCTGACTAAAAGTCAGATTTGGGCAGCAAGTCCTTCAGAGCTTTCATGCCAACAAAGTGTGAGTGGCTAAAGCTCTGACAAGGACAATGCTATGAAAAATAAAATAAAAGGTCCATACCCTGGCACAAAGGACATACAAAAATAAGGGGGATGGAGGGAGGGAGCTGCTACTTCAATAGTGGTCATTTGAACAGTTACTGTTATGGTAAGTATACTTACACGACTATGCTATGTTCAACATATGGATCACTGCTGTAGTAACCTTAGCTGTGTGAGGGTCCAGAGGCCCTGGAGAATGGTACTAGACTTGGAGAAGAAATCTAGTTTATAGAGTTTTGTAAATTGCTACTTCTAGAATATATCCCTTTCCAAAAAGTCACATATGAATAAAAGGTCTTGGCAGAATAAGCCTTGACTCTGCCTGGAAAAGTTTGTTGTGGTGGGTATAACAAAAATAATAGCATGAGACAACCATTTGAAAATAATCTGCTTTGAAACAGGTTGTCCTTTTTTCTTACCTTCACAAGAAATGGATGGATCAGAGTTTCTAAAGATTTTGTTCTGTCAAGATAGTACCAAAGTTGTCTGTGAACAACCAAGGTATGGAGTATCCTCTCTCCCTCATTTTTTGGTTCTGGAAAGAAATCAGGGAGATTGCTAGCTTGGCTCAAAGTAAACATGGATACCACTTTTGGCATAATGAAGGATTAGTTCATAAGGACACCCTATATTTGTGGAATATGAGATAAGGCTGACCCACCATAAAACCTCACAACTCAGATGCTCTTCTTGAAGAGGTCAGTTTATTTATTTAGTTTTTTTTTTTTTAAAGAACATTGAATCCCTTGGCAAATTTGCAGGAGGGCTGTAAAACCTGACAGATCCCTTGAATCAACTTACCTCTCTTATTGTACGTTTTAAGGACCTCTGTAGCAGAAGGTAAAAAACTAGGTCTCTATAGTAATGTCTTTCGGCTTTTCCCGGTTAGGGGTCACCACAGCGGAACTCCAGTCCGCTAATGATTGGCACTGAATTTTTACAGTGCCAAGTTGCCAGCCCGACGCCCAACCTTCAAAGAAGGCACACCCATTCACGCACCTACCTGCACGTCTTTAAATGTCGTTTGACCATGAGGAGGACATGCAGACTCCACACAGAAGGTGCTCCAGCGGAGAATCGAATGGGAGAACCTCTTGCTGTGAGGCGACAATGCTAACCGCTGCACCACCGCGGCCTCTCCTAGGGAGAATTCAAAATTTCATTTTTGACATCCTCTGTGAAAGTTGGAGAAAGCAAAATGGCAAATGTCCTCATAACAGAAGCAACCAAATTACACAAAGCAGATTTCTCCTGAGAAGAGGAAACAGATGTTATAATATTCGTCATATTCGCAAAATATGCAAAGCATAAACTTTAACATATGAGTGTGACAACAGAAAATTTTAAAAATAAGTGTTGCAGAAGAAAACACTTTTCCCCCAAATATATCAAAGGCATTCCCCATTCCTGTCAGAAGGGGAGGGAGAGGGAATGGTATTAATAAAATGTTCAACAGTAGCTCTGTTCAATAAAGTAACATCTGCTGGGTATGATCTGGGATGACTACATGAAAACATAAGTCTGAGGATCTTTATACAATCTATCTGCTTACTTGGAGGCAGCAGCCTGGCTATCAGACAAGTTACAGGTTGTGACAAAAACATCCTCCAATACTTAAAGGAGGAATAGTAGTTGTTGTTGTTGTGTCTTTCGGCTTTTCCCGGTTAGGGGTCACCACAGCGGAACTCCGGTCTGCTAATGATTGGCAGTAGATTTTTACATGTCGAGTTGCCAGCTCTGACACACAACCTTCAACGAAGGTACGCCCACACATGTCTCCACGCAGAAGACGCTCTAGCTGAGAATCGAACCGGACAGCATCTTACTGTGAGGTGACAACGCTACTGCAGCACCACCAACGCAGTAAAGGAGGAATAGTAGTAGATTCTGGAAATTCCAGTTGTAAAAAATCATAATACTTCCTAAGAGACTGAGAAACATAATGGTTTTCCCAGTGAAACAACTGATTCATTCTGGATATAGTTTCAGAGAAAGACTCATTCAAAGAGATTTGTCAAAGTCACATTCTCTTCAGAATCTGAATCAGAAAACTGTGGAGACAAACATATGTACCTTCACAATTATTTTGAGGTTCAATTTCTTGAAGCTGTCCAGAAAATAAAGAATACCTTTTCCTTTTACTAGAAACAGCCAAACAGGAAGGTTTTGCTGTCCACAGTAACTGAGACAGGAGAAGACATACATCTAAGTTTTTGCTCCTTTTTGACAGGAATTTCAAACCCACTTTTGCCAGGAAAAACCTCCCTAAAAATAGACATAATTTTCTGGCTACTTTGCCTCCTCTCCCAGGACCAACAAGAGTGGCTCTTTCTTGCCTGCCAAAGGCACTCCAACAGTTGCACAAGACATGTCTAACTCCTGGTTAATGGTAAGTGAAGGGAATGCACAAGCTGGAGCCAGAGAAAAAGATGAACGATCTGAGACAACAGTTTTTGCCAAAGCAGTCACACATCTGCGGCTGAGACATTTAGCAGCCTGCTGTGGTAGCAAAGGCTGTTTATTAACTTTCTTCTTTTGTGGCAGGAAGAAGGAACAACTGCTGAACTGGTAGGTTATTCCATGGTTAAGCCGAAAAAGATGCTATATTCCCAGTGAAGCCTGTAAGCAGTGGTCAGTTAAACAAGCATGTAGTAAAGTAACATTTCCGTATAAAAACTCTGCTTTAAACAGTTACCCCAGTCCTGAAAAGTAAATTAACACAACCTTTACCTGAGAAAAAGTAGTTTTGGTTTTAAAAACTTTTTACCACAAAAGTAATACAGTCACACTCCCATTTAAAAGTAACACAGTCATGTGACAATCAAAAGCACTTTTTTCACTCCTATGCAAACATTATTTTACAGAAAAAGTACAATTTCTGTGAGTAAAGGTAAAGAGGAAGTCCCCCCCACCAAGGGACCTTATCTGCCTAGCAATAAAACAGCATCAGCAAACAGTCAATCCTTGAAAGCCTGCAAAGGAGTGCTCTCTTCTGTGGTAGGAAAGCTCTGAAGGTCTTGGAGCCCAAACCTAACCTTTAGTCAAGCTCAGCTCAAGCTGACTAATCATCTGGACACATGGAAGGTGCCCTGAAGTTTTGGAAGCTGGTTGGCTGTTATACCTTCAGCATGCTATAACCCATATAGTTAAGACTACTGCAGCAGTGATCCATATGATGATTATCTGTCTGTATTTTCAGGGAATACGATGTGAAGGGAGGTATTCTTCATGCCCCGTACTATAAGAAAAACATCTTTTGAAAGAAGTGGAACAAGGGCTTCCAGAAACAGCATACTGAATTTTTGACCTCAAGAAATTTGCTCAGACTCAATAGAAATAAATGGCTCTCCATGATTTTTCTTTGTGCAGAGTTCAAAAATAGCCTTTAATAATAAACCTGCCCACTTTCTGACTGATGTACTGCCTCTATGCTCCACAGCACACACCAAATCCTCTGGGGCTGCTTAAGGGGGTGGGCAGAGGCTGATGGCTGAAAAATTTTAAAAACTCTCCGGTGTATCCTGAAGTCACACTGTCTGCTACCCATTAGTCTAAAATCAGCAGGGCTCAGCTGTTCCTGAAATTACAGGTTCACACACCCAGGCGACTCCTGAATGGGGAGAAGGGACACTGAATGTGGGAGATGCAGTCATAGCTGACTGGGCCAAAACTGTCTGGGATGGAGATTTTCTTCCCGTCTGTGCCAATGTGGATTATACTATCCTTTTCTCCCATTCCAAAACTACTGTTGTTCATTCTGGTACTGTTTTTTTCTTTTAAACTGTTCATTTCTGTGTGATTTCCATAACAAGACCATTCATTTCTATAATAATTTCTGCAGTATTTTGGGACAGGTGGTGAAATAGCTGTTTTGCTGATTGAAAGGCACTGCCTTCTTGAGAAGTAGGGCCCAACCTTGTTCACAGGTCATTAAGAAGTTCCTGTTTCACATCATCAGAAAGGGATGGATTCTCAACCAGATGTGCATTTTAATAACTAAGGTCAAAGTAAATCCCTCGTACAACCATCTGCAGCAATATATCCTTATTTTTTGCTCCGAGTGCTAACCTCGCCTACTGTTAGTGCAAGCCTGTTCATATTATCTTTCAATGGCTAATCCTGAATTTCTTAACATCCAGCATAGCATGCTAATTCTGTACCATACAAGTCTGACAATTTATAGCCCTAGTATTTAGACTGGCAGAAGTGTACATTTTCTTGCTATACCTGTCTAGGACCCTACTTTCTCTATCACTTGGCAGGGTATTTGAAGTAGAAACCAATTTAGATCCTCCAGATATGGCTAGGGAAACCACATCTGGATCAGCAACTGAGTTCTTTAAAGGTCCATATGCTGGTCTTATGCCCTATAAAAGTATTGAGCTTTATTAGGTGCCAGGGTTAAGGATTTTTTTTTATATTTGTTAACCATAGTAAACCACTGATCCACATTGATTTTTTTAGACTCAGCCCAGAAAAACAGTTAGCTTAATGACTTAGAATAACACAATAGACAAATGGAGGCTGTCCAAATCACACCCTGGAAAACAGGAAGTAGCTCATTAACAGGCTATAGCCTTAACTGACTACATTAACTGTAGTCCAAAAGTGAGGAGTGCACCAGGCTGCAAATAAATCTCACCAAATCTTCCACAGACTGTCCTTTATTAAGACAAACAGGTATAAAGATAGACAGGTAAGCGCTTTCGCGTTGGTGTAACGCTTCTTCAGACCTGTTTGTCTTAATAAAGGACAGTCTGTGGAAGATTTGGTGAGATTTATTTGCAGCCTGGTGCACTCCTCACTTTTGGACTACATTTTGATATTTTTTCGTTTTGAGGGTGCTTTGCTTGTCAGGTAACTTTGTTTTGACTACATTAACTGCCAAGAGCTACCAAGGTCAAGGGCTGCAGGCTCAAAAACACCTTCAAATGTCTAGATAACTGAGGCTTTGAGTTCCTAACACTTCAAGAGCTCAAAGTATCTTTTTTGTGCAGCAGTCACTTCCTTCACCTCCTCCACATAATAATCTCTCATTAGACTACTGCAGTGAACAAAACAGCTGCTGGAGGGGACCACAAGGAAATTAAGTTCTCTTCATCTGTATCATACCATGGAGGGGACTGCAGTTGATTGAAATAAGCAAGGTCCTTCCTTTCCAGAATGTAGTCCAAAAATGTTTCTGAGGCAAGATCCCTCTTAGTTTACTGTGGAAAGACCCCAGGGGTAAACCAAATGCCTGGGTTGGGGGATCTCTCCGAAGAGGCATCAGATGTTCTGCACAACACTTCCAAATGAAAGAAATCGAGTTAGAAGTCATGGGTGTCTGCCTTCTGTGGATCCTGGAGCAGTACATGGGGTGGTAACTAAGAGAGGAAGCAAAGATGCTGAATTGGCTCTGGGGAAAACATCTATCAAAACAGTGGGAACAGGAGGCTTACATGCCTGGCACATAGGCTGCCCAAAAGGAGGAGTAAATGGAGGAGGAAACTTTGTTCAACAATTTTGTGTACGTTGGAAAAGACAATTGTAGCACAGTGCCAGTTCATAAGAGGCCTGACTGGAGCCTGAAGCAAAGCAGGCAGACCTCAGTCCACCTCCTGACATAATGATACAGATAGGGGCTACAGTAAAACTAAGGTCCTAGGCCTGCAGTGGAAGAAACTGAGCCTCTCTAGTTTCTACACCTGCAGGCCTTAGCATGACTTGTGCAATTTTCTTGGGTGTCAGATACCCTGCCCACTTACTTCATGCCACATCCTTTCTGATGCTTTTCACTTTTCTTTGTACAACTCTTTAATGGAAAAGATTATGGCTAACAAAGTGGTTTCTTGCTCGTGGGGGTCCCAACTATAGCAACAAAGCATTGATTATCTAAAAATGACTTTTCCTTTCTAGCACTCTTAAGCAACATTTTCATGGATTTCAGTTTGAACTTCAAGGACATACTGTGATCCACAGAATTGCAAATAGTCAAGTGTGATCAAAGGGAAATATACAACAAGTCTGAAAGTATTGTGCCTTTTAGAACTTACTTTACTTTGAAAAAGTTGGACCTCAGAATAAGTATATATGTAGTGGGTGTGTGGGGAGTGGAGCCCCACACTGGGCACTTTTAATGGTTAACAGCATGTTTTGTAGTTCAGTTTTAGTTGTTACATCTTCTTATTTTCAGGACTCGCACTATTGAATCTCTGACTTCTGACAGGGCACCCATTTTTCTTATTAAAGCAACCAGGCATCTGTGATTAAAAAGGACACATTTTCTTGTTAACAATTAGTTAGCAGTTAGCAATTTAACACATTATGAACCTCTCCAAGGAAAAAAAAGCAGCCAAGATGATAATCTATACTATGAATTTGCCTCCTGTATGTTATACCACAAAATCTAAAGTATAATAAAACAAGGCAAATTCTAGACCTGGAACTGATCAACAAATTTGGTCAGCATTAAACACATCAGTAAGAAACTATACTTTTCAACTTAAAATAAATGAAAAGAAGATAGGGTGGGTTATATTCCTCTTTATAGCCAAGTTTTTCCCATCTGTGAAGGAGGTAACCTAGCACCAGAGAAGGGGATGTTCGTATTGCATATGAGATTCTGGACAGAACACAGTTTCTGCCTCTGGTTAATCCCAAACTACTTGGGATAAGTGACTCCTACAATGAAAAGTAATATTCCTCAATACATTTAATGACCTAAAGCCTGAAAATATAACTTCTTGTGGCACCTAAATTACCATGAAGGAGTAGTTTAGCAGTAGAGAAAGGAAAGCCATCCACAGAGGTCCTGTTGAAAATATGACGTAATTTTCTGTCTGGAGAACTATTTTTCCCCACTGTAGCTCTCAATCTTCCTGTAGCCAAAGGCACAGGAGTTTGATTCCTTCCACCTCCATTTGCATACTATGTGATTCTGAGCAAGTCCACTGGGTTTACCCAGTTAACAAACATATTTAAAAAATTCTTAGTTCAAGAATCTTGGACATAAGACCAAGAAATGGAGACTTTTTTAAACCTTCACTTATTCACTTACAAAATTAACAGAATTTTGAGTTTTGCATAATGTTTTTTTTACAGTATGCATCTGCAATATCTGGGTTTATTTAGTGACTTCTAATCCCAGTAATTTGCTAAAAAGCACAAACTTTATGAGGGACAGGCCCAAAAAAGTGAGGTAAAATCAGGGAGAGTTGAGAGCTATGCTTCCAGATGAAAATGTACTGATTTAAGATTTATCAAAGTCAAAACTTACTAACTTCCTGAGTAGTAACAATTAACTTCAACCACTTTTTTCCACAGGAGTATCACTTTCACAACTGTTCTTATTATATTGTTTACCAAAGGAAATAAACTACTCGGACCTAGAACTTCGTTTGAAAAGCCTCAGCGTGTTTACATATAGCAGACTGCATTCCAAGCACTAAATCTACCATTTTCTTACAACCCAGTTCAAAAGCAGCAGGAAATACAGCTTAAAAGATTAACCAGATTCTGCTGTCTCACTACTAGACTGCAACTGTGTGGAAAATTCCAAAGAAACAGCTTTGAATCTGCATGGAAATGTCCATACAGACAGCTTCAGGACTCGAGAAAACTTTTGAAGCAGCTTTCCTGTCATTTGCATATTGAGAGGACTTTTTGTTCTCCTTTTGTCTTCTGCCATAACAACTAAGCAAAGCTAGGCTGCAAAACACAAGAAATAATTATTTTTGATTTAAGACTATGAGGTTATCACTAAAGAAAGCAGAAGGAACACGAAACATTTTTATTTTACTTATATTTGCTTACCAGAAAAAAAGCTTACCAGGGTAGTACGCTAATCATCAATGACCATTTGCAAGCACAGCCCTGATGTATAACATGGCTGTAAAGTAGTCAAGTTAGAGTGAAATAAACAGTACATTAAACACATAACATGATGATCACTTGACCACATCACAATACAGTCCCTTTCTATAAATGCTAACAGCAGGTGAAATAAAGAGGCAGATACGAAGTGGCTCTTTATTCTAGAGACACTGAACAGAATATCAACTACCTACTTTTCTAAAGACATTTAACAAGTACTCAGTACCAACCAAGTATTACTGTCAGATAGACCTCTAAGATAAGAAAGGGAAATCCTGTCATAACATAATACTTTCATGAAATATACAGTAATTTATGTCCTGCAAAATAGATTAAACATTTAAAAATGAGATCTGTATTCAACCATCACCCAATGCAAACTGCTTTAACATACCTAAGGAGCTAAGATATTTCCACAAATGTAAAAGTCCATGTAAGTGCTGTGAGGGGAAGGGGTTGCATCTATTCTCCTTATGCAGCAGCTAGTTTCTGCTACAGTTTTATTTATGTACTTACTTATGTAATGTTAATTATTTAGTTTACATTTAATGACTAAGTGAACTTGTCTGAAGACCCTTCTGTCATGATCTGCGCTAGAGTTACTGAAAAACAAATACAGATTCAGATAAAATTGTCTAGTGTTAAAAGTGTTCAGTGTTAAGTGGTAAAACACATTACAACTTTATATTAAGGCTATGAACTATAGTTCCTGTGGTACAGAGTTCAATTCCCTCATTTCTCATTTGCCTACTGTGTGACCTTGAGCAAGTCACTTAACCAGACATTACGCTCAGGACACCTTTGAAAAGGGAATGGATGCCCAGTGGGCCTACCTGGTTAACAAACGGGTATGTATTTATTTTATTTACATCTTACCACAGTATGAAACTGTAGAAGTTACAGCTACGTACAATATGTACATATACATATAAATTCTTAAAATTCATACGTTTACACGAAAACATTAAAAGGCTGTGTACAGGAGGAGAAGGCTATAAAGCTGTAGAGTATTGGTAGAACAGTAGCAGAGGTGGTTTATACAAGTAAAGATGTAGGTAAACAGGAACACATAAAAGAAAGGGGACAGGGCAAGGTAAATGTAGAGAGAAATCAAGACATAAGGTAAGAGGAGAATTCATTCAATTTAGGAAGCAGTTACAGCTGAAGGAGTCCTTGAAGTACAGCTGAATGGCAGAATGGAATGCAGGCAAATTATTTATTTTTATTTTTTTATTTATTTAACATTTGTTGACCGGGAAAGTCTGACTAGGTTCCACAGATCCTGTTTTCAGCAGAGGCCCGGGGAGAAATGCTCCAGAATCATTAACAAACCTTATGTTTTGGGGGTACTAAATTCCACACAGCACATGCACTTACGGAGCAGGATCTTTCCAAGGCAAACACACAGAAAGGTGGAAGAAAGTGCATAAACCCCCTGTCATCTGAGAAGATAAGAGATTGTTAAAAGTCTGGAGCTTAATTGTTAATGGTGGGCAAAATTTAAAATAAAGATTTTTTTACATGGGATTACACAGAAGGAAGGAAGGAAGGAAGGAAACTCTTAATAAAAAGGGGAGTTACTGGTAGACTGGACTGGAACAGTCTGCAGTGAAGAGGTCATGGGTTTACAAAGGTTGTGAAACAGTAACTCAATGTGTTTTTACAAGTTCAATTATTTTGGGAACTACTTAAAGCTACTAAAAGGAGGTCATCTACACACACTTTCTTATGGAAGAGTGCGTATGAATAAATTCTTTTTACCAAGTACTACACAAAAGCAGGAACAGTTTTATTTTCAGTTAAGACCTTTAGCTTTACTGTAGGTGTGGGATGCTCACTTAAACAGGGGAGTTCCATGGACCCCGAGTTGTTGTTGTGTCTTTCGGCTTAGGGGTCGCCACAGCGGAACTCCGGTCCGCTAATGATTGGTAGTTGATTTTTACGTGCCCAGTTACCAGCCCTGATGCACAACCTTCAACGAAGGTACGCCCATTCACGCATGTCTCCACGCAGAAGATGCTCTAGCTGTGAATCGAACCGAACAGCGTCTTACTGTGAGGCGACAACACTACCGCAGCACCACTTGGCAATAAATTCTTTCTCCAACAGTAACTGGGGAAGTGTTGTTGGCTCAACTTTGCACATATTACTGCATAAGTGGTTGAGTAGACAATTCTGGCTTGATTATGGACCACCCTTATATTGGTTTTGCTCAGTACTAGTCTCTGGTTCCTCAGTCAAAATCAGTGCTTGTTCCTATCACTTGCGCAGAGGGAAGGGCTACCTGCTGCAGTTTTGAGAGTGCTTCCTCTGGTGTAAATAGTGACTGAGCCTCCCGGCAAGTGCATATGGAGTTGAGCAGAGTACTGCAGTCTAAATCTCCATTTCGACTATTTGCAGAATCAGATGACTAGTTGAAAACTGGCCCCTTTAAGCCATGCAACTGAATAATCATGATTACATAGTGCCTGCGAATCTCCAATTTTAATTATTTTGTCAGGTGACCAAAGTGTAGTCAACACTTTTTCTTTCAAAGTATAGATGCCAAATCTAGCACCAACCTGGGCATTTTAGAAATTAAATGCAGAGTAATGGAAATCCAGTGGGGTTATTCTATGTGAATGGTTTCCTTTTCCAGGTCAGTCCAACAAGCAATGGAGGAGCACATGTAGTGGGGGCAATCTGTTTTTTTACTTCTTGAGAATACCAGTGAAACAGACATTCTTAACAATGACCCCCCCCCCATCCTACACATCTGTAAGCTTGGCTTCAAATGAATCTAGTCAATCCTCCGCAGAACCATGTTGGGGCTTTATATCCCCCACTTCACTCTCCACAAAGGTGGATGGTCAGTCGGGGCTAACTTCATCTCATTTAGTTTGCGGTCAACTTTGTACAAGTAAGAGGTCAGGCTGTTTTTAACTTTATACAGTTCTGCTAAACCTGTTATAAACTGTCAGGCTGAGAGCGTGCTGTAGCTTTTCCTGGTGCCATAGGTGCAGAAGTACAAAGTCAATAATGTGGTAGATTTCCCTTTAGAATTGGTGGGAGAGCTTTAACAGCTGCTTTTTATTAGTTTTATGCCCTCTGCTCCTTCATCCAGGAGTTAGGAGAAGGGTTGATGTTCACTTTGGATTCCTTGACAAGTTTAAGACTAAGTAGCAGTCATTAGCTTTAACTAAAATTATGTGAAAGGGAGAGTAGAACAAAGAGCATCACTCTGGCCTCATCTTGACCAGAAGTTATGTCCAACCCCTTTTCACAGCAGCAACACTTTTCCTTGAACTAGGGCACAGCCCAAGTGGGTAATACAACCCACCAGAGAAGTATCAGTCATCATGCTCTGTAATGGCTTCTGTCAAAAGAAAGAGAATGCCATATGGTGACAGGTGAGCAACTTCCACCACTCTACAGTCTACCCACAGGGGTCTGATACTAGCAAAAATATGCAAGGGGCAATGACTAAGCAGCAACTGACATCTCACTGTCTACTGAAGTACCATTACTGGTAGGTGAGCAAATAGGAAGGTAAAGACTGACTGCCACCAGGCCAATAAGCTGCAGAAAAATCCAGACTTCTAACGTTCTCTGACTTCTCATCCATTCTGCCAAGGCCATTACTTCCTTGGCACTTTTTTGCAAGTGAGAATGACTGTTATTAGACAGTGAAGTACAGTTATGCAAAATCTTACCATAAT
The DNA here is from genome assembly GCF_019279795.1 of Protopterus annectens. Classification (NCBI taxonomy): domain Eukaryota; kingdom Metazoa; phylum Chordata; order Ceratodontiformes; family Protopteridae; genus Protopterus; species Protopterus annectens. Next base: position 178,154,251 of record NC_056727.1, on the reverse strand, counting down.
GGTAGATGTCTTTCTCTTCATTACATTAGGGATCATCTGCCCAGGGTGGCCCGACATCCAGCCAGTATACCAAACCCTTAGGTTACTTTAAGTATGCCGTATGTCACACATATGCTCCTTGCTAAACATAGGGTACAAAGATGATGTCCGGGCATACCATCCTCAGAACTGAGAGCCCCAGTAGGAATGCCAGTCCAAGGAAAAAAAGAGGTAACCAGTACATTCAGAAGACAAATGGACCAGGGGCAGACAGAAGGTAGGGAGGGAGTAAATACTGCAACAGTGAAGAGAAGGACATCTACTGTTATGGTAAGATTTTACAAACTGTACTATGTCCTTCCATTTCACTGCTGCAGTATTCATTACATTAGGGAGAGTGTCAAAGCTCAGAAAGAAGCTTGGGACGAGGGAAGACCAGCAGAGCCCTTGAGAAAGCCATAAAGGATGGCCCTAGCTAAACCATCTCTAGCTCTGAAGATTCCATCCAATTTGTAGTGCTTGGTAAATGTATGCACAGAAGTCCAGGTAGCTGCTTCAAGAATAGAGTTAGTAACTAAACCCTCGGAAAAAAGTACCAGACAAAGCCACAGCTCTAGCAGAATGAGCCTTAATAGAACAAGGAAGGCTCTTACCATGAAAGGAATAACAAAAAGAAATAGCTTTTGAGATCCAAGAAGAAATAGTTTGATTGAATACAGCTAAGCCTAAAGACCTAGTGTGAAAGGAAACAAAGAGCTGATCAGATTTCCTAAATAGTCTTAGTCTTATCCAAATAAAATCTCAGTTGTCTATGCATATCCAATGTGTGCAGCACCTTCTCACTGGCAGATTGTGGAGAAGGGAAAAGTGGGGAAATGAATAGACTGATTAAGGGACAACAAAATTCACCACCTTCGGCATAAAAGAAGGATTGGTACGCAAGGACACCCTGTCCTTATGAAGCACCAAAAGAGAAGGATAAGCCATAAGGGGTTGAAGCTCGGACACCTGTCTGGCAGAAGTAAGGGCTAACAAAAGTACAGTCTTCCAAGAAAAATGTTGCAAGGATGCTGAAGCTGTAGACTCAAAAGAATCCTCTGAGTCAACTTAAGTAGGATTTCCTAGTATTGGGTTTCCTGGCCTCCTACAGGACCCTAAGCATGTCCTCAGAAAAAACGGTGTCTATGTGGAATCAAAATCCTATCACCCACAGTGTCAGTTGAAGAGTGGATAGGTGGGGATGGATGAGAGATCCTCTGCCCTGTGTGAGTAGGTCCACCCTGTGAGATAACTTGTGATGATTGCCCTGGGAGAAATGCAGAATAGGGATCTAATGCTGTGTCACCAACAATATTTTAGGAGCATTCTGTTGAATTTTGAACAGGATGTTTGGGATGAGGGGAAGGGGAGGGAAAGTGTAGAGAAACATCCCCTTCCAAGAAAAAGACAGGGTGTCCATCTTCCAAACAAGAGGACCTGGGACTCTTGCACTAAACAGAGGAAGTTGTCTGTTCAGAGGGGGGGGGGGGGAAAGATCTATTTGAGGAGTACCCCACTGGTGGACAATGTCCAGAAACAAATCCCTTTGAAGCATCCATTCGTGGGAGTGACTTAAGGGCCTGCTCAGAGTGTCTGTCACAAAGTTTTGGCCCGAGGGAATGTAAACTGGCTGAAGAGTCACTTGATACTAGATAGCAAGATCCCACACTACGAGCACCAAACGGCAAAGAAAATAAGATCTTTGTTTCCCCCTGTTTGTTTATATACCACATCATTGCAGTACTGTCTGCAAATACCTTGAGAGTTCCTGGGGAGAAAACAGGATGAAAAGCCTAAAACACCAGCAGAAGAGCTCTCATCTCCTTGACACTGACATGCTCTTTCTATTGAAGAGGCAACCAAACTCCCTGCACCTTTAGGGAGCCAAAAGCTGCTCCTCATCCCATATCTGAAGCATTGGTGAACAGCTCCTGAAATGAAAGAGGAGAATGAATACGAAGCCCTGGATTTAGAGACAAAGTTTAGTTGTGTACACTTACCATAAACGTAGATGTTGTAGTGTATTCACTGTTGCAGTCATCACCTGTGGGTTATCCCTGCTGTGGTAGCCCTTGGCAGGCCCAAATACCAGAGTCAATGTTTTTGTGCACCGGCTGCTGTCACCATTAGTCTGACGTCAGGTCGTCATTAATATAAAGCAAGGCAGCCGATATCATTATATCAGTTTTTCTTGCCCTAACCCGTCAGAAGCACAAGGGAAAAGAGAAAAGTGGTCCTCCCACCCTGGGAAGCATGTGTCCCCCTAGGGGAAGATGTGAAAAGGGGGATGGAGGGAGGGAAACCAAGACTGCAACAGTGAATACACTCGAACATCTACATTTATGGTAAGTGTACACAACTGTACTTTGTGGCAGAATGCTGTACCCATCCCCGGCTAAGCTGCTGTTGCCATTAGTAACACGGTTGACCCCATTTTTCCTGTCAAAAAAAAAAAAGCACAGAAAACCAAGCATGTATCTACCCCTTTTCAAATTTATTTGCATAGGAGTAGTTTACTGGGTCTGGCACAGGGTTTAATTCAGGCTACTGCACCTTCTTGTAAAGTAGTTTCTGGTAAAAGAAAAATGGATATTTTTTCCTGAAGAGATTCAAGACTCTGAATCTGAACAAGAAGATGCAGGGAAAGATACATGATTTTTCCTCAGATTTCTAATTTAGTCTCACAGGAGAGAACTCAGTTTCTGATTCTGTGTGCGTGTGGGGGGGGGGGTGCTCTTTCTCTGAGATTTCAGTGGGAGAACAATGAGGTTTCTCAGTCTCTCAGTTGTTATAGGAGAATTTTCCAGACCCTGCACATATTCCTCCTGTTCTGTCTGCTGTCTGCTTTACAGGATTGTATATCACTGCCTGCAATTTTCCTGATGTATAAACTCTGGTAACACAAGGCAGATACAAACATATAATAAAATGTATTATAGTAAGTGCTTTCGCAGTTATCCACACTGCTTCATCAGACTACAAATCACAAGTTAAATAGAAATATAGAACCAATCATAAAACAGCATCAATTAATATTTAAAGTGTCAGTCATTAAAAACATGTCAAGCAAAGATCTATCTATATATTACAGATACGTACAAATTATATGTGAAAACTATGTATAAGATATATATATATATATATATATATATATATATATATATATATAAAAGAAAGATATATATAGAAAATGTGTATATAAAAATAATAAAAAAATGTGTATATAAAAAGAAGGGCTATTTAAACCTTATACAATATAACAATGTTTGAGCGCTTGTGCCTTTAAAAAAGGTTTCAAAGGCATCTTGTTGTTCAATCCCGGGGGTTTATCAGCATTAAAATACAGTATCCATTTCTGTTCATTTGCCTCTGTCAAATTTTTTAAATCGATAAATCCCGCAGGTGCTAAACTCGTGAACAAAATAAAAGGAAGCTCAGACCAAAACACGGCAGCCAGAAAATAATGTCCTGAATGTAAACAGTTTATTTTAAAAAACACAATACGTTTTCGTTACAACCACTCAAGTAACTTCTTCAGAGGAATATGACAAGAGTACAATAAGGCGCCAAATTTAAACTAACATTGGCGTAATTACGTCAGTAAACGTTTAGTTAAAAATTAAAAGTTGGAATTAAATCACAACTCTATCAGTCAGCATAAAAATGGTAAACACATGATTAAGAATCACCAAACTGTCATTGAATATTAAAACTAAGACGCAGTACTGCAATAAATACAAAATAAAATAAAAATAGGAAACCTTTTTCCTAAATACATTTACATCAATAAAAGAACCTGCTAAGTAATACTTGTATTTACTTCATAAATAATGCACTTTCATGTACTAATCATCATGTTAGTTAACTAGAATGCAAATAAAATAAAATATATTGTAGCAAACGTCAAAAAGAAGTCTTATAATATGTTTAATATATTATGGCTAAATGGGAACTATCTCAGACAGCTTCTAAGTTTTAAGAGACAGGCTATATTACAATTTTCGTTAAGGCCAGGCAAAGTAAATGCATCTAAAATTAGTTGCCATTCAAGCTCTCGGACTTCCAATAAAAGGGATGATGGGCCACCCTGGTGTCAGGAGGGAGTCGGTCAATAGCGTGAAAATGGAAACTATGACCTGGGCTAGCATTAATATGCTTGGCTAAAGCATTTTCCTTCTTATTTTTCTTTATAGCATAAATATGTTCGTATAGTCTCTCTTTAAATTTTCGATCAGTTTTACTAGGTAAAAGGGAGAACAACAATCACAAGTAGCCAAATATACAATGCTTTTTGACTCTCAATTAAGTTTATATTTAATAAAAAAATTTTTGTTGTTTACTACAAAAGAACTACCAGATTTAACATATCTACACATGTTGCATGACCCACATAAAAAGGTACCTTTGGATCTAATATTAGCTGTAACATTTTTCTTTTCTAGTATACTTTTAAGGTTAGCTCCTCTCCTATACACTATAGAAGGAGAAGGACCAAGTTTGTCTGTCAAAAATTGGTTACCCCTACTGAAGTGCCAATTTTTAAACAGAATAGATTTAATTTGTTCCATATCTTTATTAAAGGTGGTAACAAAACTGATATTGTAACATGTTGTTAATGTTATCTTCAGTGTCATGCCACAACAAAAAAAATGTCGTCTACAAAACGCACATACCAAATAACTGAGTTATTGCAAACCTCATTCTTTAAAACATAACTATTTTCACATTGTGCTAAAGTAAGGTTGGTGTAGCTGTTAGCACAAGCTGTGCCCATCGCCACGCCAACCTTTTGCAGAAAAAAACTCTTGATCAAATGTAAACACATTATTCTCAAGTATAATATCCAATAATGCACATATCAATCTAGTCTTATTGGAATTATAACTCTTATTATTAAGATATTCCCTGATATTTTCTATGCCCCATGTATTGGATATCACAGTAAATAGTGATAAACACAATAAAGTGTTTTAACAAACAATTAATTTTATTATTATTATGTAAAAGTAGTCAAACTATGGCCAGGAAATAATACTGGTGTATTTTAACAAGTATTATTAACATTTACATTTATATTAGTGTTTTTTCTTCAATGGTTGTATGAATGAGGTTTTAAGTTTAATGTCAATTTTTGGGTTTCAAAACAATCTGTTTGTGTAACATCAGTGGGTTTTCAAGTACTAATTATTTAATTGGCATTGGCTGTAGATCATTTCATTGTGCATTCTAAGACTGCTGTAACTGGAGCCAAATATGGGTCTAGCCTTCTTTTCTTAGACCAAACAGAGAATCTTTTCCCTTTGTCTAGATATAGTCTTCTGGTGGATGGTTTGTGTGAGGCCAGGATAATGTCATGTACAGGTGAGGGAAGGTTATCCTGCCTGGTGACTAACGGAAAGTGGAGAAATCAAGCTGTCAGCTTGTGACTGGATAGGTTTTTGGGTGACTCAACCCTTGGGGGTGAGAAATTAGGTCTGGAAAAGGGTCAAGAATCTACAGTCGACATAACAGATGAGGCTGAAGGAAGGGGAACCAAACCTGTCAAGACCAAAAGGGGGCTATGAGGATCACTTTGCATTTCAGCCAAATAGTTTTCTTTATGAATTGGGGAATCAGAGGGTTTGGGGGGATAGGCATACAGGAATCCCGTGGGCCAATCGTGAATCAGAGCATCCCTCGGGGACTCCCTCTGTGGGGGAAATAGGGCAAAATAGCTGCTGCATTTGTTGTTTGACAGGGAGGCGAATAGGTCACAGCAAGGCTGGCCTCAATGGCTGAAATTTTCACTGCTACATTGGGATTGAGGGACAACTCATGAGGCAGGAGGATACATCTGCTCAACTTGTCTGCAATCATGTTTTAATTCCCTGGGATATGCGTTTCTATCAGAAAGCGGTTGGAAGCTACTGCCCACTGCCAAATTCTCATGGCCTCTCGACATAGGGGATAGGACTTGGTTCCTCTTTGCTTGCTGATATACCAGACTACTGACATGTTGTCTAATTGTTCCAGAAGGAAGAACAGTTTGGAATGCTTGCAGCGCTAACAGCACCGCTCTCAGTTCTAGAACGTTGATATGCAGGTTGGCCTCCATAGTGGACCATATTCTCATGGCCTCTCGACATAGGGGATAGGATTTGGTTCCTCTTTGCTTGTTGATATACCAGACTACTGACATGTTGTCTGATTGAATTGTGATTGTTCCAGTAGGGAGAACAGTTTGGAATGCTTGCAGCGCTAACAGCACCGCTCTCAGTTCTAGAACGCTGATATGCAGGTTGGCCTCCATAGTGGACCATGTGCCTTGGACTGTCTTTCCCTGACAATGTCCCCCCCCACCCTATCAGGGAAGCATCTGTGGTCACAATCACCTTGGGTTGGGGAGGATGGAATGGGCGGCTCCAAAGTTCTGTCTCTGGCCTCATGCATGAAAGAAGGTTGTGTTTGCAACAAGTGGTTATCTGAATCTGAAAGCATAGGGGGTGGTGATTCAGAAACCACTGCGATAGCAGAAGCCATTGAAGTATTCGCATATGTAGTTTCGCAAGAGGCACTATCGGTATGGCAGCTGCCATGGATCCTAAAACCTGAAGAACCTCCCTTGCTGAGGCTTTGTTTTGGCAGAGTATCACCCGGAGATGGAGCTTCAGTCTCTGAAGTCTGTGAACTGGGAGAGACACCAGACAAGAACGGGTGTCGAAGACTACTCCGATGAAATCTATTGACGGAGTTGGAGCAAGGTTAGATTTCTCCCAGTTTATCGTTATTCCCAAAAGTCTTGCCAGGGAAAGAGTATACTGCAGGGCTGCTACCAGAAGATGCTTGGTGGGGCGGTAAGGAGACAATCGTCCTTGTACGGAAACAGCCAGAATCCTTGCAGCCTCAAGTGAGCTGTGTCCACTGCCATGCACTTTGTGAACACTTTGGGGGCTGTAGAGAGTCCGAACGGCAGGGCACAAAATTGGTAGTGACTGGCTCCTAGCTGGAAGCGAAGCAGACTCCTGGAGCTTTTGTCCATTTTGATGTGGTAACACCAAGTATTCTCTACTGTACAGGATCCAATAAAGGCAGTCCCACAAACCGTTGGTAATAGCAGTGATCTCTGTCAGGAAACTATTTAGTCCACAACCAAGCAATAACTAATATAGTTTATTCTTGAAATAAAACAATACAATACACTGCACTTTTATTCTCAACCACAGTGATTATTGATTTGAATGTTTTAATTGAAATGTTTTAATTGAAATGAATTTTAATTGAATTGAACTGTAATTAATTAGCATAAAACAGTATAAATACATCAGCAGAATAATACTATTCATTCTGATGAAGTTTCCAGTATTGGAAATGAAAGCGCTAAATCTACTTTGTATCGTATTGTTTTATTTCAAGAATAAACTAGATTACTTATTGCTTGGTTGTGGACTGAATAGTTTCCTGACGGAGATCACTGCTATTACCAACGGTTTGTGGGACTGCCTTTATTGGATCCTGTACAGCAGAGAATACTTGGTGTTACTAGTTTTTTTCGTTTCTCTCCGTTTTTCCATTTCTGTATGTTTTTACCATTTTGATATGGTAATATGCGTCCCGGAGATCTACTGAGCACATCCAATCACCTTCCCTTAGAAAAGGGAGAATTGACTGAACCATGACTGTCCAGAATTTCATTTGGGCAATGAACTTGTTCAAATTGCTGAGATCCAGAATTGGTCTCCAGTCCCCTGTCTTTTTTGACACCAAAAAGAATTTTGATTAGAATCCGGATCCACATTGGTCTGGTGGGACTATTTGGATGACTCTTTTTTGACACAGCTTGCTTATTTCTGCAGCAGCTTCTTCCTTTAGACTGGGTGGAATGTCGGGATGTTTTGTCAGACATTTTGGGTAAGTGATGAGGGGAATGGTGTAACCTCTGGTTATGATCTTCTGCACCCAACAGTCGGAAGTTATTGAATGCCAGGCAGCGTGGTGCAGAGAGAACCATCCCCCGACTGCTTCCAGAGGAAAGCAATAGGGCTGCTCTTCAGGAGCGCTGGTAAGACTGCCCAGAGAAAGAATCCCTGGGTCCCTGATTGCACGGACTCCTTCTGCCTCAGTAGGGGCGTCTTCAATAATTGTTACCCCCTCTGCCCCTGGGGTGTCATCACCACATGTGGCATGGAAAGGACCTTGAGATTTTTTGTGCCACATCTTCCCACTCCTCTGGTTCCTGGAAAAGGAACACTGAAGATTGGAAAAATATAGACCTACGGCAGACAGGGTGTTACTGTCCTGCTCACACCTGACCAGGGTGTCTTTTACCTTGGGGCCAAAATGGGAACATGCTTTGATTGGAGATTTCAGGAAGGAAGATTTGTTGAAAAGGTCCGCAAAGTCACAGAGGCACATCCAGGCATGGCGTCTCATAACTATGCCTGAACCCGCTGCTTTAGCCGCCCCTTTGGCTGCATGTGAGAGCAACCTCATGGACGAATTGGAGATCTATTCTAGGGTTGCGAGCTGCAAGGTAACTTTGTCTCTTACCTCATCAGACACCTGTCCTGTGAGTGTTCCAGAGAGTGTGTTAACCAAGTTTCTTTGGAGCCTCGTAAAATGTGCCAAGTAGTTCAGAGACAATATGGCAAAAGTTGCTAAAGCAAAAACTTGCTTCCCTAATCTGTCCACAGCCCGGGACACTCTACTGGCCGGATGAATAGTATGACTCTCTTCGATGAGATTCTTTTTCGTGGCCGCCACCACCACCATAGCATCAACTGGTAAACCTCTTGACCAATGTGGGTTTTCCTCAGGGGAGGGACAGTATCTTGTCAGGTCTCTGATGGATCAAATTAACAGAATCGGAGTTGTTCCAGGTGCGCTGCACCACGAGTTGTACCAGTTTGTCTGCAGGCGGGTTCACCCGAGAGGTAGATGGCCAGGCAAGGAAAGCCTGCATAAACACGGACTCCCTTGAAGAAGGGTTATTGGGCTTCCAATTACCCCTCTGTTTCAACATTTCAAGGATGTCCCCAAAGGAGACATCATCAGGGGTGACCGTGGGGACCCTTCACCATCACTGAAATCCGTATCCTCTGTCAGAGACTCTTCAGGGGAGTCTATGCACTTCCTCTTGCATAATCTCTTCCATGGGGGCTCCTCAGTGGGGGCCTCTGAGGACAACTCGGAAGAGGGGGCACCCTGTAACTGGGTCTCCTGTGACTTTCCTGACCAGTGTCCCGGGGCAGTGGCTTGTGTCAGCTGTAGCTCAGGGAAAAAAGAGGTCCGGGGTTCTGACATCAATGGAATGCTTGCAGAAGAAAGTGCCCTTTCCATATCTCGGAAAACAGGTCCACCCGAAGAGGGATGGGAGCCCAGAACCGAGAAGGACAACCTCGGAACCAGGGTCACACTCTCCTCCATCAAACCCGCTCCTGAGGGTGGAGCCACAAGCAAGATCGGTGCAGACAGAGCTCCGGGCACCATGGACAGAACTGTAGACACACTCAGAACTGTACCCCAAGCCGAACAGCCCACTGGCCAATCACAGAGCTGAGGAAGGTTCGGTTCAGCAGGGACCGAAGGCCAAAGGGACAGTCCCAGAGCCCCAGTGAGGTCCACTGCAGCCACTGAGACAGAGGGTTCTGAAAATGATGTCGGAGCTGAAGACTTTGGAACCGGTATGGTCAAAGGAGGAGAGTAGGATGGAGTCCGTGGAGAAACCAACCCAGGTCCTGCAGGTGGATGGGTCCTAGACGGAGTGGGTATCCCCCTGGCTGGCAACAGCTGATCCACAAGACGCACCACGTCAAACTCAGAAAAGGCTCCTGGTGGACCTAGTGGATACCCCCGATGGGGAGTCAGGTCGTTCTAGGAATGGACTATACACTTGCCCTAGAAATGGATCTGTTGATGGAGAGTATCAGGTCCATGGTGTGGAATCTATCTGCACCGATGTCGCAAGTTTGGAGACAGGAAGTAGTGGCGTCAAAATTGTTGTTATTGGAAGCGTGAAAGGACTCGGTGCAGGAAAGGCACTCGAAGCAGACACAGAAGCTTCAGTAGTAAATGGAATCGCAGAGGTAGGCATCGAATGCATGCACTGTGCCAAAGCGGCACTCGGTGCAGAAGCTGTAGTAACCTTTGGAAAAACAGTAGTCAGTGCCATAGGCAGTATCGGAGACGAAGCGGGCGCCGATATAGGAACAGTTGTTGTCCGAGCGGAAGAGGTCTGTGCTGATGAAGCGGACTTATGCTCCGAAGACAATTTTGGTACTTTAGACTTTATAGACTTGCCCTGGTCACCCAAGGGTGAAGAGGGGACAGAGTAGGACCTTTTCTTTTCTTTAGTTGGAGGGGATGAGACCTCTGTCGCAGAAAGGGCCTCTGAAAAGGGTGACTTAAGGAGGCCAGTCAAAATCAGTTTGTTTTTGCGCTCATTCAAGGTGCGCTGACTAAAACTTTAGCAAATCACACAAGGGGGTTGCACTGAAAGATGAGGCACCCCCAGACAATAAATACAGTCATCGTGGGAATCACTGTTAGGCAGTTTTCCCTTACAAGAAGCACAATGCTTAAACCTCAATGTGCCTTTTTTTATCAGGCATCATGAGCAAATATACGCACAACAAGTCAGATAGGAATACAAGAATTCTACTATATTTATATCTAAATATATATCAAAGATAGGTGAAAAAGGAAGACGAAGAAGAAGAAATACCAACCATGGTATTTAAGAAAAACCACAAGGGTAGGGAGAAAGGCCGTACCACCAATGGTACTTAAAATTACCAAAAAGGGAGAAACAGAAGGGTAAAAAGGTCTACAGATAGCTTTAAAGTTAAAGAAATATCAAAAATACAAACAAGGAATAAAAGATAGACACAATATCCAGAAAAAATATCAAAAGTTTACACTTAGCTGAGAGCTTGGCTTGGACGCGGCTTAACAGCTATGCGGCAAATGAGATCTGAGGTAACAGAGAGAAGGGCACTATGGGCAAAAGCTTAGCTCAAGAGTTTTTTGGCTGGTGCGAGCTTGGTATTAGGCCGATTCGGTTCCGAGGGCTCGGAACCGAACCCATCAGTGATGAATGGAAAGAAGATCACAACATCAGATCAGATGTTTAAGAAGAATAGCAAAGGGTTCCAAAAAGGTCTCAAAGTTCCCTAAACAAAGGACAGTCCAACAAGTCTGAATGGCTATTGAAGAGACTCTCTGACCCCCTCTCACCCTGGCTCTTTTTTATTCCAGAAAGTCTGAATCTCCAGTTTTCTCTTTGCAACAGATAGTTTCAGACAAATGGGTTCTGAAAATCATTCACCAAATTTAAGGTGGCAGTGGGAGGAAATCCTTCCTTTCCAGGGGGTCATTCCTCATCCTTCAGATTAGGCTCATGTTTCCACCAGTTCTTCATCATATGCTGTCCCAAGGAATGATAGAACCAGTTCCTCCTTACCAGGTGGGGAAGGGATTTTACTCAAGGATATATCTAATGCAGAAGAAAATGCATGGGGACCAGTTCTGGATCTTTCTTTTCTAAACCCGTTTGTGAGAGTGCCCAAAGTCAAAATTATGTCACGTCACAATCTGTTATGTCTTCCTCTTTCAAGTTTCCTGGTTACACCAGAATTAAATGATGCCTGTCATCACATTCCTGCTTGCACAGACTTCAGACGTTTCTTACAGTTTTATGTGCCTGGATCACATTATCAGTTCTCAGCCTTACACTCTGTAAACAATCTTGGTGAAGTGGATAGTCCAAAGTGTCTAGCTCCAGTTATGGCTTGTTGCAGGCTACTGAGTATCTACATTTCATATTTAGACAACTTGCTTATTTTTCAGGGTCTTTTTCAAATTGTCAGGAATCTCTCTTTTGGGTGTGAAATCTCTTATACAAGCTGGGATTCCAAGAGAATATTCAAAAGTCTTTCTTGGCTCCTTCACACAGGATTGCATTTCTGGGATGTCAGTTAGACACCTCAGTTCAAAAAGCTTTTATTCCACAGGGAAAAAGTACAGTTTTGTACCTACCATAAATGTAGATGTTCGAGGATCCACATTGCTGCAGTCCTAACTATTGGGTAGTCCGCTGTCCAGTCGGCCCGAATACCAAAGTATATGGCTGACGTCGGTCAGGGCGCATTAGACTGACGTCAGTACGTCAGGGTACTAATGCGCATGACCGACGCCATATCCTCAGTCTTTTCTTGCCCCAGATGTCAGAAGACCCTGAAAAGATAAGGCCAAAACCAAAAACTCCCAACATATCTGCATCAAAATATATATATATATATATATACAAAATATACAAAATTAGCAAAATATAACCTCACCTACACAACCACCCCTAAACACAGAGGGGAAGGAGGGAGGGTAAATTGGACTGCAGCAATGTGGATCCTCGAACATCTACATTTATGGTAGGTACAAAACTGTACTATGTTCTTCATTCCACATTGCTGCAGTCCTAACTATTGGGTAGAATCCCAAAGCAGAGGTAAGGGAGGCTGGCAAATCATAAGGAAGCAGGAGCTGATAACATGCCTTGCAAAATAGCTGTGGCAAAACCAGCCCTAGACTTAGAGTAGAGAGGAAGGTGGTAATGCTTAGAGAAAGTATGCACTGAACTCCAAGTAGCTGCCTCCAAAATATCCTTAGTTGCCACTCCCTTAAAAAGCTGTTGAAGTGGCAGTAGCCCTAGTGGAATGAGGCCTAATCCCAGCTGGAATCTCCTTGCCATGATGGGAATAACAAAATGCGATGCAAAACCCAATCCACCTAGAAATAGTTTGTTTTGATACAGGCTTGCCCTGAGAACTCAAAGCAAAAGAAACAAACAACTGCTGAGACTGCCTAAAATCCTTAGTCCTGCTCAAATAATAACGCAATTGCCTGTGTACATCTAAAGTGTGCAAAATCTTTTCCCCTTTATTTTGGGGATCTGCATAAAACGTAGGCAAATGAATAGTTTGGTTTAAAGCCACACTAGAAACCACTTTAGGCATAAAGGAAGGATTAGTACGTAATGATACCCTATCCTTATGAAAAATCAAAAAGGCTCAACCGCCATAAGGGCCTGTAACTCAGAAACCCTTCTTGCAGAAGTAATGGCCAACAAAAAGCAGTCTTCCATGACAAGTATTTCAGTTCAGCAGTAGCTGCAGGCTCAAAAGGTTGTAGAGTAAGTTTCTCCAACACAAAATTGAGATCCCAAGCAGGAGTAGGAGCTCTACGTGGGGGTCTTATATTCTTTGCCCCTCTAAGAAATTGCTTGAACAAAGGATGTGAAAACAATGGTGGGTCACAATCATAGTGAGCTGAAATTGCTGCAGCATGAATCTTAATGGAAGAGAAAGACAAACCTTTGTCCAATAACTCAGTAAAATATTGAAGAGCCACACTCAAATTAGGCTCTGAAATCTCCAAATTCTTTGCTGCAGTCCAAAATAAAAATCTCTTCCATTTTTCTCGTACACTTTCCTTGTACTAGGTCTTCTGGCTTCCATAATCACATTTAAAACTTGTTGAGGAAGTTGAGACCTGCTGTCTTTCAAAACAGAATATGCCAGGCTGTTAGATGAAGAGAGTGAAGCTTGACATTGAGCAGACGACCGTCCTTCTGAGACAACAGATGTGGAATCAAGGGTAAAGGCCATGGAGGCTTCTTTACCAGATTCCTCAGTAATGGGTACCAATGCTGCGAGGCCAATCTGGAGCTATTAAAATCATCCTTGGCTTGTCTTGTCTGACCTTTAGAAGCACCTTTGGAAGAAGAGGCAGAGGTGGAAACGCATACACATGAAGATTTTTCCAACTGAAAGAAAGAGCATCCACTTTCCAAGCTGTGTGATGAAACCTCTTTGTGCAAAACTTTGGCAGCTGGTGGTTCAGTGGAGAAGCGAACAGATCTATGTCTGGAGTTCCCCAGGACACTGTCAACTTTTGAAATACATGAAGATCCAGTTTCCACTCGTGGGGATCCATGATTTGTCTGCTTAACACATCTGCTAAGGAGTTCTGTGCTCCGGCAGAAACCTTGCCTGAAGAGTTAGTTGCAAGCTTAGCGCAGTCTCCCATAAAATCATTGCTTGCCTGCACAATGGGTAAGAATGTGTTCCCCTTGTTTGTTGATGTACCACATGACAGTTGTGTTGTCTGTTAGAATCAACACCTGCCCTGGAAGAAGTAACTCCTTGAAAGCCATTAATGCAAACTGGACTGCTAACATCTCCTTCATGTTGATATGTAGATGCTGTAGTCTGGCAGGCCACTTGTCTTGTATCCACTTTCCATTTAGATGAGCTCCCCAAGCAATGTCTGAGGCATCTGTCGTGAGAATCTGACTCGCCTCTGGCCGGGTCACAGAGAGTCCCTTGTTTAGGTGACATTCCTGAGCCCACCACAAAAATTCCTTTTGAATGCAAGGTATTATTTGAATGACAGTGTCCAAATCCTGGCAGTGCTGTGTCCATAGATTTTGAGATACCATTGTAGCTTCCTCATATGCAGTTTGGCATTGGGAAGCACCAGAATACAAGATGCCATGAACCCTAAGGCTTGAAGGACTGTCCTTGCAGTCAGCCCGGACTGAAGAGATAGTTGATGGAAGTAACTGGAAAGATTCTTTTGTTTGTCCGGGGTTAGAAAGGCCATCTGGGCTGCTGTATTCAGTCTCACACCCAGAAAGCACATGTCTTGAGAGGGTACTAGACTGGACTTTATTTCGTTCACAGAATACCCTAGGCATCTTAGCACTGCTATGACATATTCCAAATGCTGTAGAAGGTCTTCCTTTTCTTGAGCCAGAATCAGGCAATCGTCCAAGTAAGGATAGATTTGAATTCCTTTTAGCCTGAAGTAAGCTATCACTGGAGCCAGAACCTTTGTGAATACTTTGGGCGCAGTAGATAAGCCAAAGGGCAATGCAGAGAACTGATAATGAGAATTTCCAGCTCGAAACGCATAGATACTTTCTGCAACTTAGTCTTATAGGCACATGAAGGTAAGCTTCCTTGAGATCTAAAGTTACCATCCAGTGATCCTTGCCCAGCAGAGGTAAAAGCTGTTGTAACGTCAACATTTTGAACTTGGGAATATCCAGATAAGTGTTGAGGATAGATAAATCCAAAATTGGTCTCCACGTGTTCCCCTTCTTTGGTACTAGGAACAGGCGAGAATAAAATCCTAGGCCCCTTTCTGGCACAGGAACCGGCTGAATGGCCCCTACTTGGAGTAACTGAGAAATTTGCTTGTGAGCCTCTTGTCTTTGTAGAGGAGGAATGTCTGGCATGCCTTTGAAAGGAGGCAAGGTATGGAAATAAAACCTGTAACCGTGATGAATGATATCCAGAACCCATTTGTCTTGGGTAATTAAATCCCAATTTTCTTTGAAAAGAGACAGTCTTCCTCCTAGAGGTGCCGCCAGGCGAGAAGGCACTGGCAGCTGAAAAGGCAGGTCATTGGGTCTGCTTACGAAAGGACTGACCCCTGCCCTCACCAGAAGTCTGAGCAGGTGAACTCCCGTCCTAGGCCTAAAAGCACCTTGAGCTCTGCCCCTACCACGTCTAGACCTACCCCTAGACTGGGAATCATAAGCAGGATAAGTCCATCCCTTAGCAGGCCAATTTCTACTAAACTTCGGAGGCTGCACCTGCAAAACATCCTTAACAGTTTGCATAGACTTAGCCTTGTCCTCCATCTTCTTTAAAACTGCTTCCACAGGCGAACCAAACAACACATCAGACTGTAAAGGAGCATCCAAAATCCTTGTCTTAACATGCTCAGCTAAGTTCTGATCTCTCAACCAGGCGTGCCTACGAAGAACAGAACCAGTGGCAGCCACCCTGGAGGAGGCCTGCACAGCATCAAAACCACATTGCAGGGAATGTTTACCCACTTGTTCAGACACATGAACTAAATCCTGCAACTCTTTACACTCAATACCTTCTGCCAGAGCATCCACCTTAGATTTCAACTGTGAAAGAAGAAAATTCTGATATTTTAACATGTGAAACTGACAATTCAACGCCCTCATGGCTAAAGTGGAAGAAGTATACACTTTCTTTCCCCATCTATCCAAAGCCCTTGCCTCTTTATCAGGAGGGACAGGATTTTTAACAACTGAGGCCTTCACACCTTTAGGCCCCTGAGAGACAGTTTCGGGTCTGCCCTAGGACTCTTAAAAGATACTTATGAGCTTCAGGCACCCTATAATACCTATCCGGTTTAACTGGGGCAGGAGGCAAAGAATCAGGATTCAGGGAAGCCTCTGCAAAAACATCTTCCACCACATTCAAAACAGGAGGTATAGCTAAAGGCCTGTGCTGGGGTAAAACAAGAATTCCCTAAGCCTTTTCCTGGAATCAGAGAAATCTTGACCTTCCCATTTAAAATGCTCCCTCATGGAATGCAGAGTCTCTGAAAATGAAAAATCCTCAGGAGGGAAGCTGAAGGAGTAGAATCATCCACATCAGAATCAGAATAAGGAGGGTACTCCTGCAAGTCTTCAACCGAAGACTCAGAAGCCTCCGAGCATTGCTCAAAACTCTCAAACTCAGATTCCACCCTAGGCCTCTTATCAGGAGGGGGCATAGAACCTCTTATCATAGTAATCAAATCCTCTGCCATTTTAAGCATATGTTTCTTAGGCAAAGACCCTGAAGTACTAGGAGAAACCCCACTGAAGCAAAACTCGGCCTGCCCTCAAAGCAGCCTTGGAAACAGAAGGGGAGGCTCTGACCACCTTAGGAAGAGAGGGAAGAACAGCCACCTGAGAAGCCCACTCAGCCTGGCCTACTTCCTGAGAGGATACATCCTGTAACAGTAAAGTCTCTCCCTGAGACTCCAAAGAAACACCTGGCAAAACCTCCGGCTCCACTGAGCCCTCTAAAGAACCGGCGTCTGGGACTGTAGGTTGCTCTAATCTTGGCTTTGCTTCTTTGTCATAGCGTTTTTTAGCCGAAGCGGCCGGAGCATCCGGCGGCATTTTATAATTACAACGCTTCCCAAACACTAACCTGGCACAGTCTAACCTTCTCTTAATAGTGCGTTTGTTAAATCTAGCACAAGAGCGGCATCCAACAACGTCGTGCTCAGGCCCTAAACAAGGTATACACAAAGTATGGTAATCCCTATGAGGTATCTGTTTCCCACAAGAAATACAGTTATTCACTTTTTCTGACATCCGGTTAAATACTGAGGCAAGAAAAACCAAAATATTCCCCAACGGGGTACTTAGCCAACTTTGATTCGGTCTGAAACTCTGGCTTCAGAAACTTTCAGAACGCCAACCTGCACTCGCAAAATTGCTTCTGCATCGGACCATGCGGCAAAAAAGACTGAGGATATGGCGTGGGTCATGCGCATTAGTACCCTGACGTACTGACGTCAGTCTAATGCGCCCTGACCGACGTCAGCCATATACTTTGGTATTCGGGCCGACTGGACAGCGGACTACCCAATAGTTAGGACTGCAGCAATGTGGAATGAAGAACATCAGATCTATATCTAGATCTACTTCTAAGATTTTCCAGTCAGATTCCAGGGTTTCAGTTCTCATGGCATCTATGAGTCTCATGATACCGCTGGTAAAACTCCACATGAGAACAGTACTGTGGTACCTGAAATCTCTTTGGTCTCAGCATCAACACTCTTTACCTTTTCAAATCCCAGTGTTAGAATTTCTCAGAAGAGAAATCATTTGGAGATAATGGACATCCTTAAATGCAAGACTCCCCTTCTCCCTCCCTGCTCCAAAGAAGTCAGTCACCACAGATGCCTCGGACTTTGTATAGGGAGTTGTTTGAGGAGGGTTAAAAGTGCAGGAGCAGTGGGATGCTTAGGAGATGCAAGCACATAAACATCAAGGAGATGCTTGCCTTGATCAAGGCACTCAACTCTCTGAATCATCTTTTCTCCCAGGGACCTCTTCAAGTGGTTACAGACAATACCACAGTTTTGTGGTACACAGGTTCATAGGTTTATAGGTGATTACTATGATAACAACCACAAGGGCCTTTTTAAGCCTAGTCATGAATTCCAAGTCTCTGACAAGTTCTCTTACCCTTGATAACTGTAAGCAGGGGTATGGCAGATGAAACATTTACAAGCAGAGACCTGGGTGATGAGCCATTTACAGACTGCCTGTGTCCATTAGAGACATATGTGCCAAACCAGGGATGAATATCCTTTTCCCCATCCAATTGTGCAAGTTACACTTGAATTGTGTTAGGGAGACACTCTGTTTTACATGGATGGGGAGCCTGTTCCAGAGAAGGTGTAGTCTCTGGAATACATATGGTTTCTCCAGTAGGTCCTATTTATATCACAATCAAGGTTTAAGTCTTTACAATGGGTAATTCTAGTGCTGTTTGTTTTGCAGATATGCAAGAGGTCCATCAGTGCGGAGTCTAACAAAGCCTTATATGCCAGGCACAGATCTCCCCTTAACAGCATGTAGGAGACAGAATACAGAGATAAGGCCTCGAGGCAGTTTGCGTGTTACTTGCTCCCTATATTCTTTTAGTGAGACACCTCTGTGGATGTTCAAATTACTGGATGTGTCTGATTAGGTGCATACCAAAGGGCGCACTGTACTCAATGATAGGTCTGATGAATGCCGAATACAGTGGAATGATGACTTTGTTAGACCTAAATGCCATACCTTTGCTTATAAGTTGAACAACACAGAATGATTTTCTCACAACTGTAGACATATGATGGTCAAAGGCAAGATTACTGCTTATTTGTGTCCTCAAGTTCCTGACTACTGGGTCAATACTTAGGAGGGTATTGTCAATAAGACAGTTACCAGAGGTGGATGACTTCCCAAAAGATACTATAATGCATTTTTGGAAATTTAGTTTTAATCTATGACTCAGACACAAAGTTATTTGTCTGTGTCAGCCCTTACTGATGAACATTTGTGTTAGTGGGGGATTCTATGACTGCTCCTAATTTGCAATCACCTGCAAATTTAGTCAGACAGAGAGCATTGACATTGGCCTTAATTTCAGAGAAGTAAATGCCAAAAACGAGTGGTCCTGGGACTGATCCCTGAAGGAATCTGTTTGTGAATGCCCTCTTTACAGAGGTGGACTCCTCAATTCTAACTTCCTGGGCTCTGTCTGTGAGGCAGCTGGCTATTCACTAGGTGATACAAGGATTTATACCTAACCTCTTGATTTTGTCAACAATGTCCGAGTAAATCAACAAGCAAGGAGAAACCTAGTTGTGTCCCCTTTGCAGACTAGACATGTTAGCTTGAGATATAGTTTCACAGCATGGTCTCGCTCTATAGGCATCCAACATTCGGCCAGACCAAAACTGTGTGGCAGACAAACTGAGCAGGACCAGGGCAGACCCTCTCAAATGAGCGCGAGATTAGGGGGTTTTCCAAGATTTGGTCCATCTGTGGGGAGTTCAACGAGCAGACCTCTTTGCCTCCTCTCTGAGCAATCAACAGTCAAGATTCTGTTCCAGGACTCCATGTAAGAAGGCCTGGAAAACAGATGTCTTTTCTTTTCCTTGGGCAGGAATGCTCCCGTATGCTTTTACACCCTTTCCACTAATATCAACAGTACTTCTGAAGATTCAAAATTAATCCCCTAAAATCACTGTGGTGTTACCCTTCTGGCCCAAGCAACCACAATTCTCCCTTCTTTTGAAAATGGTCAGGGGCAATTACCACAAACTTACTCACAGACTGGATCAATTCTCACAAGAAGAGAGGTGTTTGATACACCCAGTTATAAATCAACTTCAACTGACTGCCTGGATGATACGGTCTTAATTCCTTTTAGGCACCTGTTTTCTGAGGATGTTCAGCAGGTACTAATGGAAGGAAGAAAGGCAGCTACTAGAAAATCTTATATTAGGTTCATAGGTAGATACTAGGCCATCTGCCCTAGGGCATTTATAAGCCTAGCCAGAGTGTATTTGGCTTCCGCCTCCCTATTAGATTAGCCTACCGTGCCTCTGTAAAGTAGGCACAGAAGGTACCCTTTTAAGATTAGTTTACTGTGCCTCTGTCTAGCAGGGACACAGAAGAGATCCCAGGGGTGAATTTGCGATTTCCCATCCACGCGTCCAGATTTCGCTTGAAGAGGGTCAGCGAGGGGCTATGTCTAACATGAATTGGGATTCTATTCCAGAGTGAGGGGAGCCTCTGGGAAATGAATCTGTCCCTCCAGCATGTCCTATTTATTTTTGTGCTGAGGTTTAAGTCGGAGCATGTAGCTCTAAGGGACTTGGATTATTTGAGGTGGAGCATGTCCATTAATTCTGGGTTTGACATGGCTTTGTACGTCAGGCATAGATCGCCTCTGAGTAGGCGGTAAGCAACTGAGTAGAGCTGGAGTTTCTTTAGTCGAGCTGCATAGGACATCTGTTTGTACCCATGATCCTCTTGGTGAGGTACTTTTGGGGTCTCTCCAGTTGCTGCAGGTGTCGGGTAAGGTACATCCCAAAAGGGGCATTGTATTCAATTATGGGCCTGATGAGTAGAGGGGCATAATGACCTCTCTTGATCTAGATGTGAACCCTTTCGTGATAAGGTGCGTTATATAGAAGGTCTAACTACTTTGGCAACGTGATTATCAAAGGAGAGATTACTATCTACGTTGGTCCCCAAATCTCTAATTACTTCTTCCGTACTTAATGGATTACCACCTATGTGGTAATTTGTGGGCACCTTGTTTTTCCCAAAGGGGATGACTATGCACTTTTTAGCATTTAGCTTGAGGCCGTGGCTCTGGCACCAAGCATCCATCTCTGTGAGACCCTTTTGGAGGATGTTTGTGTCAGCTGGAGATTCGATTATGGCCCCCAGTTTGCAGTCATCTGCGAACTTTGTCAGCCATAATCCCCCCGTGTTAGCCTGAACCTCAGAGAAGTATATACCGAACAAGAGAGGTCCCAGAACTGAGCCCTGTGGGACGCCACTTCCAACTGGTTTTGATTCGGACATGGCACCTGCGATTATGACCATGTGGGTTCGATCTCTGAGCCAGTTTGCAACCCATCTTGTGATATACGGGTTGATATTTAACCTGGTAAGCTTATTTATGATGCCCGAGTGGGGTATTGTGTCGAAGGCTTTTGCGAGGTCCAGGTAGGCTGTGTGGACTACCTTGCCCTCATCTATGGCTTTGGTAACTGTTTCAAAGAAATCAACTCAGTTTAAGAGGCAAGATCTGCCCTTAACAAAGCCAAATTGGGTAGGGTCCAGTGTCTGGAGGCTCCCAATGTCTTTGTTTATGAGTTCCATGATAATACGCTCCATAGCTTTACAGACCAGACTAGTCAGGCTTATGGGGCGATAGTTCCCAGAGTCCGTTGTGGCACCACCTTTGTGGAGTGGGACCACTGTAGCTGTACGCCATTCTTTGGGTACATATCCTGTAGTAAGGCTAAGTTTGAACAGTGACAATGTGAGGGTTCAGTTCTTCTTGGAGCTCATGTAAGACACAGCCTGAGATACCGTCCGGTCCCATAGATGCTGCGTTTTTTGCTTTGGAGAGGGCAGCTTTCACCTGTGCATCTGTGATGTCAGGGAGGTTACATTCAGTTGGGATAGGCATTTGCTCCTTTGGGGGGTGGGGGGTGGGGGGAGAAGTTTGCGCTGAATCTGTCTGCCACGATGTTGGCTATGTCTGTAGGTTTGGTATATTTTGTACCATTATGCAACAATTCAGAGCATATCTGGGAGTTTCCACCCATATTCCTCACATAACTAAAGAAGGCCTTGTGATTATCTTTAGTATCTAGGGCAATTTTTCTTTCGAAACTGGCCTTTGATGATTTTATGAGGGATCGAAGTTTCTTGCTAATACTGATCAGAGATGCCTTCTTTTTTTGGGATTTTGCTCTGTCATGTAGTAGCTTCCTCCTTCTGTTGTATAGCTTATTTATGGCCGGGGTCCACAAGACCGGTCTCCTGTTTTTGGAGGAGTGAGTCTTGGTTTTATTTGGGATAGCACGATCCATGCATTCCTGCAGGTGCTCATAGAATGCATTTGTAAAGGATTCTGCGGATTGGGCTGTATTATCCTCTGGCCTGGGGGCTTTGAAGGATTCCACCTCAGTCTTGAGAAGTGCAAAGTTGGCTTTTGAGAAATTCTTTACAGTGATTTCCTTGGCTGGGGGTGGGGATGGGATATGGATGTCCAGGGAAATTTGTTTATGGTCTGATCTTACCAATGAGGAGTTTACCTCTGGTGTGGAACATAGAGTCCCCATATTGGTGATGACCAGGTCCAATATGTTGTTCCCTCTTGTGGGAGTGGTGACCAGTTGTTCCTTTGCGTTAGAGTTTATAAATTCAAGGAACCATTGGGCGAGGGTGTTTGGGCTTGAGTAGTTCTCCCAGTCAATGTTTGGGAAGTTAAAGTCACCCTATAACATAGTGTTTGGAGAGACCTTCATATTCTCCAGTATTCTCAGGAATGCCAAGTGGGGTTCCTGTAATAGGGAGGGTGTTCTGTAGCAGGCTACAAACTGAAAGGCAGTTTTGCCCACTGTTAGTTGCACATGGATGGTTTCCAATGCTTCGTGCAGTGCCACTAACCTGGAGGTGTAGGTATCTTTGATGAATATAGATACTCCCCCTCCTTTTGTGCTTCGGTCCGAGTTTTGGGGCCGAAACGCATGGTATGAGTTATAACCTGGTAGTGCTGGGGTGCTCTCAGGAGCCTTGAACCAGGTTTCTGTTACTGCACAGACATCGATTTTCTCCATACTGAGGAGAGCCTCGAGTGCGTGCATCTTGAGGTTTAGACTTCTGGCATTGAGTAGCATTACCTTTAGTTTTTTTATCCTTGGGTTGTCTATGGAGGTGGGTTTGTCCTTTGAGCCTTGCCTAAAAAAGGCACTATGGGGGTGGCAAGAACCTTGGCCAGTATACGAAAGCCTAAGGGTGACAGGTGCAAGCCGTCCCTAGCGAAGCAATGTGGCTTGTCGAGCATGTCATCCCAGGCTGACAGACACTGGATCCCCTTTGAATGACACCAATACTTTAGCCAATTGTTGAAACTGATAATTTTGTCTTTATACTGTGGCATCATTCTTGGTGAGGGCAAGATGCTGCTCAAGGTCAGGGTCATACCAGCCTGAGCTACATGGTCAGAGAGCTCCTCTATGTCTCTTTTCATGTAGTCCAGGGAGGTACGTCTCAGGTCATTCACACCAGCATGGACAATGACGGAGTCATACTTGTACTTGCTTTGGAGTGACCTGAGTGCTTGATTTATGTGGCGGATCCTGGCACCCGACAGGCAGCTTACAGTGACCTTCTCCTTGTTCAGTCTGGTGAGCAGGATGTCAGTGTGCCGGACAATAGAGTCCCCTATAACAAGTGTATTTGGTGTGTTGTTTGGCCTTAAGGGCTGTGACTGTGAGGCACACTGATTTTGTGAGATATGTGATTCGTGGGTATTGTTGAGGGGTGGCTGTTGCTTGGATATCTGCTTAGGAGGTCTTTGCTGTTTAGGCAGATTTTTATTTAGAGCCTCCGAGTATGTGTGTTTATGTGTTGGGTATGCAGATGCAATAGGTCTGTGTGAGACTGGATTTGTGGTGCGGGCGGTTACCTTTTCCTCCTGACTGACTGTGCCAGTCTTGGGTTGAGAGAGCTCTGCCTCCAGTTTGGCTGTGTAACTGCATCTCTCACATGTATTAGATTTTGTTGGAAGGAGGAGAGGGTTGTCTGTGTACATGAGGCAACTGTAACATTGCCTCAAAATTCCCAGATTCACCAGATGGACTGGAGAGTAACCTCGAAACTGACCCTTGGACATACCAAATTAGTATAGGGAACTGTTTTTTTACTGATCAGATTAGGGAAGGGAACTGATTTTTCACTTGAACAGGAAGGACCAATCGGGAGCCTAATACTTATGAGAAGTCAAGGAGGGTGTAGTGCTTTAGTTAGTTAGTGTTTCCTTATAAGAGCTGAGCAAGTGCAGGGCTTTAGAAAGAGAATATTGGAGAAAGGTTTTCTAGTTGATACCAACAACATAACCAGCACCCATTCAAGGCTACTTGTTCCGTAGTTTTAAAATATTATCTTATGTCCTTTCTAATTCCTTTGGCAAGGTTCATTTAATTGGCCATTTCAGCATGTCTGCCCATGGATCCTTCTCTTCAGTGCAGTCTCATGTCAAAAAGTTTTTGAAAGGGGTTTTGAACAAGAAGCATCCAAGAAAACCAATGGCCCCTCCTTGGGATCTTAATTTTGTGTTAGAGAAGCTAACACTTGCTCCATCTGAACCAGCTAGCCTGGCTGACTTAAGGTTCTTAACATGGAAAAAAAAATACTGATTGATCTGACCTCTGTAATAAGGGTATCTGAATTGCAAGTTCATATGATACGTCAACCCTATCCCATTTTCGATAGGGACAGGGCTTCTTTGATAACTAGTCCTTCTTTTATATCTAAAGTGCTATCCAAGTTTGTTTTAAGCCAAACTATCCACTTCTCTCTTTTCTTTTTGAAAATGAATGACAAAGGATATTCCATACCTTGGAAGTGCACATACAAGTCGGGTACTATCTTGACAGAACTTAATCTTTCAGACCTTCAGGAGCATTTGTTTATTTCTTGTGAAGTTAAGAAAGGATAACGTGTGTCAAAACAGAATATTTCTAAATGGTTGTCTAAGGATATTGCCCTTTGCTATATTTGCCATAACAAAACTATTCCAGGAGGGGTCAAGGCAATTCTACCAGGGCCTTGGCTTTATCTATGGCTTTTTAGAAAGAGTTGGATTTTACAAGTATTTTAGAAGCTGCTACCTGGTCCTCTGTTCATACTACCAACATGCAATACAATAGTTTCACTCCTAACTAAACAGTAGACAGCAGGCTGTCTTATGGCAGAGCAAGCTGTCATCCCAACTTCCTCTAACCCTAGGTGTCCCACAACGGTCCATATTAGTTCCCCTTCTTTTGTCTATCTTTATCAATGATCTGCACACCACCATCCCAGGAGCCACCTGCATCCAATATGCACTTGACTCAACGTTAATATGCTCTACCTCCTCTCCTACACAACTTTTAACCCTCACCCAGACCACTTTCAGCACGGTAGAAACATGGCTAGCTAATTGTTGCCTGCTTCTAAATCCTAACAAAACCAAGCTACTACTTTTCTCCCCTAACTGTAGAATTCCTCCTCCTTCCTTTAACATCAACTCTAGCAATGACACCATTATCTCCCCTGACGACCATACAAAGCTTCTAGGCATAATAACAGACAACAAACTTAAATTTGATAAACATGTCAATCACACTATTAAGTCTGTCAACATAAAACTTGGCTCCCTGTAAAGAGCCAAACCTTTCCTCACCCCCCCCTAGCTAGGGTGGCTATTGCAAGATCACACGTCCTCTCTACCCTTATGTATGCCTCCCCTGCACTCACCAACCTATCCAAAACCAATCTCAACAAATTATCAGGATGTTACAATCATATAGCCAGATTCGCTACAGGCATGGCTTTTAGGACCCACCATTGCCAGAACCTCAAAGCACTGGGATGGCTAGAGTATCCTACCCTTCTACAGTTCAACCAGCTTATAGTAGTGCACAAAATACTCCATCAACCTGATAACACCCCTGCCCTCAAAAATATTCTCGCCCCCAGGCCATTACGCTCAACTGATAAACTAATGATACTGACCCAAAAATCCAACAGCTCTGCAGGCGATGCTATATTTGCCAACTCAACCGGTAAAATCTGGAATCTACTACCATTACCAAGGAAACCTCACTACCCCTACTTAAAAGAGAACTCAAAAAATATCTCACATCTCATTGGCTGTGCTCTTGTTCTAAACCTGACTAACTTTACTAATGCATGTCTTGCTACCCAACCTGCTGTTTAGCCAAGTATCTATGTCTCTTAGCATTTGAATGTCTAAGCATTGTCAATTATGAGATCTGATTGTATTCTATGTTCACATTTTCTGATACGTCTTTGCCAATCAGATGTAATGTCTGCACATTGTGTATATTGATATCTGCCTGTATTCTTTGTCTATATTCTTCTAAACATGTCTGCCTGAGTTTATCACTCAGTGATGTATGTACCGTCTCTTTTTTGGTATGTGGAGCTTTTCTCCCTGGGCCTCCGCTGAAAATGGACATATATCCAGTTGGACTATCCCGGTCAACAAATGTAAAATAAATAAATAAAAAAAATAAATACTTTTACACAGCACTATAAGCTTGATTCCTTCTCTAGGTTCAGATCAGGTTTGCTAGATCATTCTCTAGGAGCTCCTAGTCTCTTCTCCTGCCACCTCTCAAATGTACTTAGCTAGGGTAATCTACCCATTTAGCTAAGACTACTACTGCAGCAGTGATCAATATAATGAACATAGTATAGTTGTGTAAGTAAACTTACCATAGCAGTAGATGCTCAGATCATTACTGCTGCACTAACTGCCTCTTCCCTCCACCCCCCTTGTTTTTTGGTGTGCTTCTTCTGCCAGAGTGCAGATATTTATTTTTTGTTGTAGCTACCATTGTGCTTTCAGGGCACAGCCTCCCCCTCTCTTTTGGCAGGAAAGCTCTGAAGGGCTTTGCACCCAAACTTGTCTTTTAGTCAGCTAAGCTCGAGCTGCCTGATAGTTTGGGCGTGTAGAAAGTGTCCTAAGTTTTGGAAACTGGCCTGCTGTTATATCCTTGGGGGGATATAGCCCATAAAGCTAAGGCTACTGCAGCAGTGATCATTTGAACATCTAATGCTATGGTAAGTTTCTAAAACAACTGCACTTTCTTTTAGCAAGTTCTTTTATGGCATTTGGAACTCATACCTAATCTGGAAAGTCAAAGACAGAGCCAGGAGATCTTAGTTAGCAGAATTACTGCTGTAATGTTCATTATTAAGTAGTCTATGTAAAAAATGTATGATTCCACTGTCCGTGGTTCTAAGACCTCAGTTTCCTAGTCTCCCACATACATGCCTTTTTTCACAATAAAGGATATTATTATTTTCTTCTCAACTGCATCATGTGAAACTTATTTGGTACCTTAACAACTGTCTTCAAGGAGCTGAAATATGGTCTCTAGAACACAGCTAGTAAATCCAGAATTTCAGAGGGATTTTTTTTTTCTCACTGTCTGGCAATATGTTTGTTTTTTACCTGAGTGCTGTGCACAAAAGGCTGAAGGCAGATTATTTATGAAGGCAGATGACAATTTCAGATTCATTCCTGACTGAGAGATCCTGTCATCCTTCCAAACAAACCATATCTGTAATCAAAGTGCTATTACGTGTACGTGACTCTCAGAAGTTGGACATTCCATTGGGTCAGTGTGCGTTTTGTACCAAATGTCTTATTAGAAGTTTTTCATTTTTGAATTGTAAACTCCTTGTTGAACTGATATATGGCCTTTTATATATAGCTAGTAAATCCAGGTTTTCAAGGAAATTTTATCGTCTGCCACTATGATTGGTGTCCACCTGGGTGCTTTTTGACCACTGGATTAAAGGTCTGCATGTATGAAATCAAACAGCTGTTATAGGATCACTTTTAACTGATTCTTGCTACGACGTGATGAGGGAGGTGGCAGTATCCAACAAAGGCCAATGTGACTATCGTATTTGTGTGATTCCTCTCAGAAAGTACCTATCAGAGTACCTGATTACAAGTATCTGACTTAATATAAACCTTCTTCGGGAAACTGACATCACCATCATAAACTCCCTTTTTCCCATTTTTTTACATGTAGTCAGGGTGTTGTGTCAACAGTCACCATCTCTCTCTAATCAATGCCACTCTCCTAACTTCAACACTCATGCCTGACTGTCGCAGGTCTTCTCTCACACAATCCATCCACCTTTTTGTTGGATGCCTTAATTTCCTCTTGCCTTCTTCCTGTCTGTCCCAAACCTTCTTTACTGGGGGAATGACATATGGCCTCTTATATACAGCTAATAAAGCCAATGTTTCAGGGGGCTTGTGTAGTCACAGTCCAACACTGTGCTGTGTTTCTACATGGGGAGTATTCTACCTATGCGCAAAAGGATGGGGGCATCTGATGTACGAAAGCAAACTGTTTCAGTACCATCTCAGACTGGTTATAGATGTGGTTTGTTGGGATGATAGGATCTGACAAAGAGCTATGTGACCATTATATTTTTTGTGATGTCTTCACAGTCAGAGGTGCCCTCTCAAAACTGGAACAGTACACTGGAACAGCATGCGTAAGCTTTGCATAGAAGTATTTACAAGTCCCACAGTTTTTTTTTTATTGTGTGCTGTCGTTAGAAATCTAGAATATGGCTTCATTATATACAGTTAATAAAGCCAGAGTTTCAGAACTGCTTTTGTTGCCACAGTCTGGTAGTATGTTTTGTTTCCAATGAGGGCTAGCTGACTAAAACTAATGTCCAGAATATATGTGGAGTACGTTCACAAAATATCAGAAGTGAAATTACTACATACCCTCCAGGAAAAAAAAAATTGCTTTAATTATAATATGTTGTGGCTACAATGGTATACTTTCAAGCTGCTAAATTTGTGGAGGCAAATTTATTGGTATGCTGCACTGAAAGCTCTGTGATTAGAATTGCCATTCTAAAGAGTGTTTTGTAGCCATATATGTTATTAACTGAAAGCTTTGTAAACATTTCAAATACAGATAGAGATATAAAGTACAGTTTTGTACCTACCATAAATATAGATGTTCGAGTGTATTCACTGCTGCAGTCATTACACTTGGGTTATCCTGCCATCAGGCAGTCCCGCAGTCGGCCAGAGTTCCAAAGTCTTGGTCCGGCGTTGGTTGCTGTCGCTTCTTCCCTGACGTCAGTGCACCAGGGGTATACAAGATGCAGCCGATGCCATCTTTTTCAGTTTTTCTTGCCCCAGATGTCAGGAGCCCCCAAATAGGTAGGCAACACATATTGCTAATAAAAGATACATAAAAAAATAAAAACAATACCTTCAGATACAAGCAAATACACCACATAAGTTGTATAGGGTAGAAAGGTATAAGTCCCAGCTAAGAAAGAGGGGATGGAGGGTGGGTAACCTGGACTGCAGCAGTGAATACACTCGAACATCTACATTTATGGTAGGTACAAAACTGTACTATGTTCATCGTGTTTCACTGCTGCAGTCATTACACTTGGGTTGTATCCCAAAGCTGAGGTTGGGTGGCTGGGTATATAAAGGATTCGGGGTGGCTATGAGGCCCTGCAGCAGTGCAGTGGCAAAGCCAGCTCTGGATTTAGAGTAAAGAGGTAAGTGATAATGCTTGGTAAAGGTATGCACTGAACTCCATGTTGCAGCTTCCAAAATATCCTTGGTAGGTACTCCTCTAAGGTAGGCAGTTGAAGTGGCTGTTGCCTTGGTTGAATG
Organism: Protopterus annectens; assembly: GCF_019279795.1. NCBI lineage: Eukaryota > Metazoa > Chordata > Ceratodontiformes > Protopteridae > Protopterus > Protopterus annectens. The sequence continues at coordinate 178,124,885 of NC_056727.1, read as the reverse complement.
TGGCCTAATGTTGCTAGGTACAGTTTTTCCATGCTGTGTGTAGCAGAAACAGATACAGTGTCCTATCCACTTTAAAATGGTCTGCTTTGAAATAGCCTTTCCCTGTGATCCTGCAGCATATATGCTACAAACAATTGCTCAGTTTTCCTGAAAGCTTTTGTTTTGTCCAAGTAGAAGCGTAACTGCCTGTGTATGTCCAATGAGTGCAGAAGTCTCTCCCCTTTATTCTGGGGATTTGGCTAAAATGTTGGCAAGTGAATAGTTTGGTTAAGAGCCACACTGGATACCACCTTTGGCATAAATGTAGGGTTTGTTCTTAAAGAAACCCTGTCCTGATGAAAAATTATGACATGTTCCACTGCCATTAGTGCCTGTAACTCTGAGACTCTTCGTGCTGAGGTTATTGCCAGAAGCAGAGCAGTTTTCCATGACATGCATTTTAATTCTGCTGAATTGGTTTGCTCAAAAGGAGGTAAAGTTAGTTTTTCCAAGACAAAGTTGAGGTCCCAAGTTGGTGTTGGTGCTCTTCGGGGCGGTCTTATATTTTTAGCCCCTCTGAGGTACTGTTTTAGTAATGGATGAGAGAAAATAGGAGGATCCGTGTTGTAATGAGCTGAGATGGCAGAGGCATGGATCTTAATGGATGAAAAGGATAGGCCTTTGTCCAGCATCTCAGTTAAGTATTGTGATATCTGAGGAATATTTGGGACAAGAGGGTCAAAGTTTTGAGCCTAGTTCCAGGCGCAGAATCTCTTCCACTTTTCTGAATAGGATTTCCTGGTGCTGGGCCTCCTGGCCTCCAAAATGACATCAATAACAGCTTTAGAGAGAGGTGTTGGCTGCTTGGCTAAGTAATCTGCCATGCAGCCAGGTTTAAGGTTTTGGGCTGGCTGTGCAGGATCTGATTGTTTTGTTGAGTCCGAAGATGAGGAATTTGAAGTAAAATCCATGCTGGGCCTTGAGCCAAGTTCTTTAAGATTGGGTACCAGTGCTGGCGTGGCCAGTCTGGGGCAATCAGGATCATTTTTGGCCTTTCTTGTCTGGCTTTTAGGAGTACCTTTGAAAGAAGAGGCAGTGGTGGGAAGGCATAAACTTTTAGGGTTTTACAGCGGAACAAGAGAGCATCCACTTAACATGCTTGTGTGTGGTAAGTCCTTGTGCAGAATTTCTGTAGTTGGCAGTTCAGAGGGGAGGCAAAAAGATCTATGTCTGGGCATCCCCATTTTTGTGTTATCATGCTGAATACTTGTGGATTTAATTTCCACTTGTGAGGATCCATGATGTTTCTGCTTAAGTCGTCTACCAGAGTATTTTTCTTTCCTGGCAGGAATTGTGCTTGCAGATGAACTTGATAGGTCAGTGCTGTGTTCCACAAAGTCATGGCTTGTCTGCAGAGGGGATAGGAATGTGTGCCCCCTTGCTTGTTTATGTACCACATAACTGTGGTGTTGTCCGACTTTAGTAATAGTTGTCCTGGATGCAGAAGGTCCTTGAAAGCAGTTAGGGCATTTTGTACAGCTAGCATCTCTTTTTGATTGATGTGAAGATGCATTTGGTCTGCGGTCCACTTGCCCTGAATACATTTTCCTGCCATATGTGCTCCCCAGGCGTAATCCGAAGCATCTGTTGTTAGTGTCTGCCTGGCTGTCGGTAAAGTGAAAGGCTGTCCCTTGTTGAGGTGACATGCCTGTGCCCATCATCGAACTCCTGTTGTAGGGAGGGAATAAGTGGTATTACTGTTTCCAAACTGTGACAGTGTTGAGTCCAAACACTTTTTAGGTACCATTGTAATTTCCTCATATGCAGTCTGGCATATGGTATTAGTAGTATGCAAGATGCCATGAGCCCCAAGGCCTGCAGAATTTTTCTTGCAGGGAGTTAGGTTTTTGATGCCATCAATTGAAAGTACTGAGTCAGTTGCCTTTGTTTGTCTGGCATGAGATAAGCCATCTGGGCCGTTGTATTTAAGCTGGCTCCCAGGAATATTATCTCTTGTGAGGGCACTAGTTTTGACTTCTTTTCGTTTACTGTGTACCCTAGGCAAATGAGCAATCTTTTTACAAATGCCAGATGCTTTAGAAGAATGTCCTTGCTCTCTGCTTGAATAAGGCAGTCGTCCAAGTAGGGTTATATTTGAATTCCTTTTTGTCTGCAAAATGCAATTACCGGTGCCAGGCATTTTGTGATGACCCTGGGCGCAGTAGATAAGCTAAAGGGCAGTGCAGAGAATTGGTAATGCATTGTGCCAGCTATGAATCTGAGGTATCTTCTGCAATTTTGTCTGATTGGGACATGCAGGTATGCCTCTTTGAGGTCCAAAGTAACAAGCCAAGCCTTCTTGCCCAGCATGGGAAGAAGTTGCTGTAGTGTCAACATTTTGAATTTTGGAACATCCAGGTAAGTATTTAGAGTAGATATGTCCAGTATGGGTCTTCAGGCTTTGTCCTTTCTGGCGACCAAGAAAAGTCTTCAGTAGAATCCTTGTCCTTGTTCCTGTTGTGGCACTTTTTGAATAGCTCTCATGTCCATGTGGGTTGTAATTTGTTTTTGTGCCTCTACCCATTGATTTAGTGGCAGGTCTGGCATTCCTTTTGGCCTTGGTAGAGTGTGAAAGTGGAACCTGTAACCTTGAGACACAATGTCCAGAACCCATTTGTCTTGGGTGATTATATGCCAATTCTGTGAAAAAAGAGCTAGTTTTCCCCCTAAGGGAGCTGCCAAAAGGTAAGTGCTTGGCATGTGAAGGGGGAAGTCATTGGGACTGTTTCCTATAAGGTTGTGACTTGTCTTCTCCGCCTTTTGGGGTAGAAGCACCCCACTGTCGTGGTCTGTAAGAGCCTTGGGGCTGACATCTGCCTCTTGGGCGTCTGTATCTGCCTCTTTGTTGTCTATCTGACACTGGAAAGGACCAATTTTTAGAAGGCCAATTTATGCTAAATCGAGGTGGCTGTACCTGTAAGAAATCCTTCACTGTATGAATAGATTTTGCCTTATCCTCCATTTTCTTTAATACCTCCTCTGCCTTAACACCAAACAAGATATCATGCTGTAAAGGAGCATCCAATAATTTTGCCTTAACATGATCAGGTAAACCTTGCTCGTTTAACCAATCATGCCTTCGAATCACAGATCCTGTAACTGCGGCTCTACAAGAAGCCTCTAATGAATCAAAACCACATTGCAGAGTATGTTTTCCTACTTGTTCAGCTGAATGCAATAAATCCTGCATCTCCTTGTATTCAGGACTTTCTGAGCTTGTAAGCATTTCCTGTTTTAACAGAGACATTAAATATTGTTGGTATTTAAGCATGTGGAACTGGCAATTTAAAGCCCTTACTGCTAAAGTTGCAGAAGTGTAAACTTTCTTCCCCCATCTATGTAATGCTCTTGAATCCCTGTCAGAGGGAAATGGATTTTTAGCAGTGGAAGCCTTAACCCCTTTGGGACCCTGTGAAATAGTTTCTGGGTCAGCAGCAGGGTTTTTATAAAGAAATTTGTGAGAGTCAGGGACTCTGTAGTACCCATCTGGCTTGACTGGTGCTGGGGGCAAAGAATCAGGGGTTAAACTGGATTCAGAGAACACATCATCCACAATGTCTAACACAGGTGGAATAGCAAGGGGGCTGTGCTGAGGCAATAAAAGAAAATCTCTAAGCCTTTTCTTGGATTCTGAATAATCCTGGCTCTCCCAAAGGAAATGCTCCCTCATGGTATGTAAAGTTTCCCCAAAAGAGTAATCCTCAGGAGGAGAGGCTGAAGGGATAGATTCTTCAGCATCAGAGTCCTCATAGGGTAGGGGGTAAAGAGTATCCCTGGTCTGAAGAGGTATCAGAAGAAATGGAAACCTGGTCAGAGGAATCATAGTCTGTATCCTGCCTAGGCCTTTTATCAGGAGGGGGATGGGAACCCCTGATCAGAGTAATTAGGTCTTCGGCCATTTTGAGCATCTGTTTTTTAGGCATGGATGCCTGTCCAGGTGAATGCTGTACTTGTTTCTTTGTCTTTAATGGAGTTTTAGCCTTGGTTGTTGTTTTGATGGTAAGCTGTGAAGGTCTGAAAACACCCTCAGAAGCCGATGCCTGCTCAGCGGCTCCGGACCCATCGGAGGGGTTAATTTCTGTAGGCCCAATACCTTGAGTTTCCAGAAGCCTAGCAATCTCCACGTGGGAGTCACAGGCGGCCTGTGGCTCTGAGGTAGTGGGTGTCAGGGGCTGCGAATGCGCCTCACTGAGAACCGGCGAACCAGCGGCTGGCCTAGAAGAGGCTTCATCGTCAGTTTTGGCCCTCAGATGCCTGTCCTTATCTTTGCCTTTGCCTTTTTTGTGTATTCCGGTCGTCGGATGTTCCAATGGCATGGTATAATTGAACCTTCAGCCAAAGTAATGGCGAGCAAAATCAAACCGATGTTTAATAGTGCGCTTGTTAAATCTAGCACAAAACCGACAACTAGTGACGTCGTGGTCTGGGCCTAGGCATGGAATACAGTAAGAATGAAATTCCTTATGAGGTATTTGCTTCCCACAAGAAATGCAATTATTAACTTTTACTGACGTTGGTCTGAGGCAAGAAAAAGTTTCCCCAACGGGGTACTTAGATTTATTGAAGACTTCGGTTCTGAAATTCGAATTTGAAAATCTCAGGAGTCGGCCGGCCGGCACTTGCGAACTGCTTTTGCTTCGGGCACCGCGTGGCAAGAAAGACTGAAGAAGATGGCATCGGCTGCATCTTATATACCCCTGGCGCACTGACATCAGGGAAGAAGCGACAGCAACTGACGCCGGACCAAGACTTTGGAACTCTGGCCGACTGCGGGACTGCCTGACGGCAGGATAACCCAAGTGTAATGACTTCAGCAGTGAAACACGAACATCCTAGGTTTGAGATCATGCACCTGAAATTCTGCATTTTACTCCGTTTTCATTGCGGGTACTGTGGTGAACTTCTGCTCAGTACACTAAAAAAATAATAGCCCAAGATACTTCTTTACAAAGTTGCCAGTACTTCTGAAGTAAAACTTCTTTATATTTCATAAGAAAAAATATATTTTTAGTTGTATTATGTTGTGCTACAATGCCAATCTTTCAAACAGCTAAAGCAATGGGGCGAAATATTGAAGTGGCTGTACTAAGAAGCTCCAAGCTTAGAACTGCAGTTTTAGGTGGGTTTCATAACTAAACATTCTGTTTTTGTTAAGCCAAAAGTTATATAATGAAATCAAAGAAAAACAGAGATACATTTCAAAGACATGTCCCAGAGGCTTCAGTTCGTCAGCCTTTAGTGCCACAGTCTGATATCTTGCATTATACTCTTGCTTTCGTTATGGGTGTTATAGTGAAAATGTCCTCAGTACTCAGAGTACAATAATGGCCTAAAAAGCTTCTTTACTGAGGTGCTGATATACTGTTTGCCGTCACTGGATTTATCTCCCCCATAAAGATTCATTTGTTGTAAACTGCACTATATGTCCTTACAGAAGGATTCACTGTCCAAGTGCATTTTTTAGCTGAAAATCACTATATAACATTCTGAAGAGATTGCTGTATTACTCTATGCAGTTAAAAAGAAATGGTCCTTTACTGCTAGGTACCTCCACCAGTCTCATGCGCACATTTGGATTCTGTGATTTTGCTAATCATTTCAAAAAAATGTACATCTTGTATCTTTTCAACCTGACAAACAGTATGTGTCTCAGTCAATATCACTGGTGTGTTCTTACGAAATAACCCAACATAATACTATTATATACAGAAATATTTTTGTTATTTTTGTCATTTTTACATTATACCAAAGTACACATAGTCTATATGCGTTGACAGGGATATGAAATTTCAGATTTGTCGTCTTTTATGGTAGTAGATTCAAAACATTAAATAAATAAATGCCTTTTTACATTAAGTGCCCATGTTGCCCTCCATCCCCAGCCTTCAGCCACTTCTGGCACCTCTGACTGCCTGACATAAGTTAGCTATCAAATCTTTGAAAGCTAGCCAGGGATATACCATAAAATATAATCTAAGATAAGGCTCTTCTTATATAACAACATAATTTTAAAATACGAGTACGGCTGTCAAAACTAATTTTACTAAAGCCAGTAAAGAGGTATATACTGTAATAATTATTTTAAACAAATGGTGTGCGTTTATTTCTAATTTACCTGATTACAGCTGCTTTGTAAGACAGTACTAGGTGCTGCTACTAATCAGATATTTTACCAGTATTTCAGTAAATGTAAGGGGTACGGGTACTGTGGTGTACAAGCAGCAGCATAGCTGGTTTTAGGCACCAACAAATCCTGGAGTCGCTGGGGCCCCCTGGTCCTGGCCACAGCATGTTATCTTATTCTGATATTTTGTAACATGTCAGTCAAACCAACAGAAGCTAGTACAGCAATCTTGTGTACTTAATAAACCAGATGGTTAATAATAAATCTTATTTATATCAACTTTAAAACTGAGATGTACCTCTGGTTACAGTAAGTGTTTTGTCAAATAACAGGCTTCACAATTTCATTAGATATATTATCTTTGACATAGTGCCCTTGGTTTAATTAAATCCTGCTGGTGGACTAATATCATAGCCACCTTTAGGCACCTGCAATACTTCTGGCTGTAGGGGAGTCCTTTAATCATCCTTGACTCTGTGGAGGGCCCCTTTAATCATCCTTGACTGTATGGGGGCCCCATAAAAATGCTGACGGTCGGAGAAAAATAAGGAGAAAAAAATTATTAATTTTCAGATTATGCTCTTTAACCAAAACAAGGTTTTTGTTTAATCCTGTTAGGATAAAGCTGATAATCAGTGAATGAATATGAGCAAGGTAAGAACTAGAGATCAGCAGCCCAGCATGACTGATCTCAGTGCACACCTTGGATTTTAAGAAAAGTTGATGCTTCTGATCTTCAGGGACGTTCTTCCCTTTCAGGGAGTTTTATAAATACTGGCAGAACACCATATACTATAACTCTCAAATTTTTGCTCAAGAATTCTTGGCAAAGCCAAAAAATGACAGCAGAATAAAGGCTTAAAAACTCAGGAACACATTTTAATTATTATTCTAATTCACTTAAAAAATTAACAGAATAACACATTTTGAATCGACATACATTTTTGGGCAATAAGAAGTGTGAAACTCTGATATCTCAGTTTATTATCTGCCTGTAAGGCTCCCTATTGAAATGTTGGCACTCAAACTGCCTTGAACTGATACATTGAAAAACAAAAAGACTGAAAATCCAGGAGAACAGTGAATCCTGATCATCATCCTTCTCTTTTACATTTCTCTTTTGGAGTGGACAAGTTCCCTGCACCCTCCACATCCTGAAACTTAATAATCAGACTTAGTATATGTAAGTCTTCTTTTTTGGCCATTCAGTTTCAGTATTTCAGTACTCACTCTAAAGGGCCGTGGTATTTAAAATGGTCACCATCCACTACCAAACATTAGCGGACCGGAGTTCCGCTGTGGCGACCCCTAACCGGGATAAGCCGAAAGACACAACATAAGGAGAAGGCTAAATTACGAGGTGAAATCAGCAACAGTCTGTGAAATCAAGGACAGCGACATGTATGTATTACTCCTCAATGAGGTAAATAAAAGTGGCTTACCCCTGTCTGATGACAGCTAACTAGTAATTACTGATCTAATGTGGCAGTACCAGTGTTGCACGATGTACTATTTGCTGAATAAGTACAAAACTAGTATAGCTATTGTGTGTGTGTGTGTGTGTGTGTGTGTGTGTGTGTGTGTGTGTGTGTGTGCGTTCGTTGCAGTGCAGTAACAAGCTGGCTATAATATATTTCACTTTCTAAGACAGACATTATCAGCACTGCCATTATGCTTGTGTGTGTGTGTGTGTGTGTGTGGGGGGGGGGGGTTGCAGTCTACTTAAAAGTAACAAGCTGACCATATTTTCTTACCTTACACATGATAGATATCTATTTTTGGTGCTTTGGCAGGAAGAGGATGTATAAAAGCAACTGTTTATTACCAGTGTGGTGCAGTGAGTAGCACTGCCATCTCAGAGTGCTTTGGACTGGCTGAGTTCTTGGCTATGTGGAGTCTGCACATTGTCTATGTGAGTGTCTATTCAGGTGCTCTGTTTAAACCCAGCACCTCAAAAACATGCAGCAGGTGAAATGGAATTCCTCCCTATTCCCTGAAGGTGAATGTGCAGCGTGCGCATGTGTGTGTAAAAAATATCACTGATTTTCATATGTGCACACACAATAATGTTTGGACACATATTACTTGTATAGGTACATAAGTGAATACTAGGCTATCCGTTTCTAGACTGTCACAAGCCTAGCCAATAACCAGAGACCAGAATTAAACCTTGTACTTTGTATCTGTTATGCCAACTCTACCTCCTCTTCTTGACAGCAGTAAAAACGTATTTGACAAGTAATTATATTTCATAAATAAGGCATATAATATATCACAGAACATTCAGACGCTTTGATCTTCTAAGAGTCTGGTAGCCCCCACACCCAAGACTGTTTAAATGGATTTTAACATGAACTTAGTGGTAGCCTCTGCCCTCACCCACACCCATTCTAAAAGCAGCCCTGCTCAGATATGTGTGTATATTGAAGGTTGCTGCAGGTTATGTGAGGGGGACTGGGAATTGTGTGGTCATTACTTTAATTTTCATCACAGTCCAAACTTAGAGGTATGCACAGGAGGTCATTATAGCTTATATTTGGGCTGGGGACATTGTGGTCATTGTTTCTGTTACATTTTTATAGACCTCAGAGGTGTAAAAAGAAGTTCATAGGTTCATAGGTTTATACTAGGCTATCTGCCCTAAGGCATTTATAAGCCTAGCCCAAATTTTTGTGGCTTACGCCAAGTGTATTATAAGTGTATTATAGCTTTTGCAGGGGCAGTGCACTGTACAGGAGTAACAAAGTGGAATGCATAACTGTAATCATTATTTTTTTCACTTTCCTTAGAATCACACGTCAAGCATGTATACAGATGGCTGCCTTTGGAGAGCAGGGATGAGAAGAGAGGAGGCATACTATGTATATGTATGAGAGAGGTGACTTAAAATACAAGACTGTTGCTATTTGTACCAGATACATGCACAGGTAGTAACTGTCTTTTTTTTGCAGGGGGGTGGGTAGGGAGGTAGGCAGTATTCCCAGATAGGATCTGTGTATCCTCAAAAAAAAAAAACAATTGTCTTGTTAGTTTATTATGAGATACTATTTTGTCAGCTGTAAACATTAATCTTTGGGCACAGCTGATGTCTTCAGTCTTTTTTTTTTCTTTCAGGGTAATTACATTATTTATGAATTTTATTCAGGACACAATTGGATTAAAAGGTTAGAAAATGCTCTAAAATGCATACTAGAGTATTTATGCCTTTTGGTTGTCCCAGCTTAATGGAGTTATTTCCTAAGTGATCATTTTTACACAGACTTGGTCGTAAAAGGTAAGATGAAAGGATATAAGGAAAACTAAAGTTGAACAGCAACACTGAAATTCTCCACAATCATAATTTCCGTTCAAACCATCACTGGATGAAAAGGTTGTGTACAAAGAAAAAAAACTTTCTATATACTCTGAAGTGCATTTTAAATTCATGGTTTATTAAAAAATTGTAGACTAAAGCAAAAAGTGATAAAAGGAAGAAAAAAAGTAAAGTACATCATGCGGGGTGCCCAAGATGGGAGCATTGGAGAGAGAGTGTGTGTGTGTGTCTTTGGGGATGGGTGGGCAAGAAACAGTAGTCAGTGTCCAGGGTACCATTTTGCCTAAGTCCAGCCCTGTACATAGAAGATCTGTAAATTTGTACAGTCTCACTGTTGCAACTAAATGTCAGTAACTGTACGTCCTTTTGTGAAATAGGCCAACATAGTGTGGTACACAGGCCTATCAGAATGTAAGAGCATTGTAGCTACAGGACAGTCTATCTGTACTACTACTAAAACTTTGCAGCATGAGCTACGAGGTTGTTTAGATGAGGAGGCAATGGCAAACAGATACTTAGACTGGAAGTGTCCAGGGGCCCCAAAAATGTTAACACCGGCCCTGAGTAGTAGATGGGAACATACAAAATGGAGGGTAACTAAGATTTAACCGATTTATGGGAAACACCTTCACAATGTATTCTTGTAGTTCACCTTAATTTGTACAAATAAGACAACAGTGGGAGGGGCTACTGAAGTTAAATTTACATAAGAGGACAAAGCTACTGGGCTTGAGAACACAACAGGGACAGAGCTGGTGTGTGACAGAGAGTCAGAAATACTAACTGAACAGTACATTCTATCAGTTCTCACGAGAAAGCCTTGATCAGTTTTTTTTGCTTTAACATAAAAATGCTACTTCTCAGCTCTTTCCTCAGTTCAGTTCCCCTTGGCCCTACAGAATAATACACAAGATGTTTTTTTTTGCCTTTCTGGTTTTAACACCGAACTTCCAAGACACCAATAAAAAAAAATGAAAAAAAAATGTTTTAAGTAGAACAAAACTGCAATGAAACAAGGTTAAAAAATCAAACCAAAGACAATGGAGCTGTGTCAGATGGCTGCCTTGGCTCATCTGATTTGAAAATATGAGGTAAACAGAATATGGCTGTTAGACAATGAGATGTCAGACCTTATCTCAATAGCACTCTGAGGTATCTTCCTGTTTACTGTGAGGTGTGGGCTCCTCAACCCCTAGTGCTTGGCATGGCCATACTCTAGACGTGAGGGCAGGTAGTGAAAGAACTGTGTGTGGCCTTGCAGCAGCATCCATGGAGACAGAACACATTTCTCACTGAACAGTGCACACACACATTCTCTTACGTAACATTGTGAAAAATCTCTCCAAGCCTAAAGAAGGCAGAGATAGTAGAGGTTCTATGGGAGTCTACTGTAGCTAGTAACCCCAATTGTGAGTGGGTTGGTAAATGCATAAGAATTTCTCAGCTTCAGAGTGACCACTGAGCCTTTGCTGAGGGCTCAAAGATGTCTTCCAAGCAAGCAGGCTGGTTGCTGTAGTGGATGCACAAGCATGGATGGGTGGACAATGGAATCCTGGGAATCATCCCAAAGATGGCTCTCTGAGGTGGCACATCGCCTTCTCCCCTGAACATCATCAACAGATGACATATGGGACCATGTAACCTCAGTTCCATTCTAGCTGCATAAAAACATATATAAGAAGGTATTATTTGTCATCACAGATACAGACTCACAGGAAGGAAACCTTGGTCTGCTTCTGGTCTCAAAATCTCTTACTCTGGTCTTGCGTACAAGTGATGCACCTTCCAATCCGCATGCTGGTAACCCCTCAAAATCATTATCTTCCATGAGGTGATGCAAGACTCCAGACATTTTCCAACAGGACTGAAGTGTTGATACTTGTGATATTCCTGCACTTTTTCCTACTGGCAGATGAGGCACTGACAGCAGGGGTCCTGGATGGAGACCTTGTGACTGCCGAACAGTTCTGTCTACGGTCTAAATGTTTAAGGCAACAAACTCAGATTTCCAACACTATGTATTAGAACTGAAACAACAAATGTGTTGGCAGTAGAAGAGAACTGAGAAGTACAGGCACTAGATGTGCCCTTCCACCCTTGTGTATGATGTCATGTTATACACTGGCATTCCTCCCCAAGTAAAAAAGAGAAATTTCAAGAATTGTGGCATGGTTAGCAAACCAAAAGTGGAAATCCAAACATGTTATCCAGAGTACATGGTCTTCAAAGCCAAATCTTCAAAGTTTCCCTACCAGAAAGCACGCTGTTGGTGAACTGAAGTAAAGTAATAAATAAATTCATCATAAAGCATGCATATTACAAGATGTTTGTCTGGAAAATCTGTTCTAGGTTTCCGTAAGATAAGAAAAATAACAGTTTAAACAATCAGCTAAAGAAAGCACATTAGATTTAATGAGCAATGTGTATTACTCTTACCCAAGAACCCCTGCTGTAATGAAGACGATAAGAAGGTATTGGAGATCCAGTGTAAAAGTGAAAACAACCATTCCAACAAACGACAGGATATACACCATCAAAGTTGTCTGCCTATGAAAAAAATAAGAAAAAACAAATATTTGGTGTTGAACAAGTTTTTCAAGCTCTTACACCAGAGATTTACTAGTCACTATTTTACCTATATACACATGTGCACATATCATGCCAGTGGTCTTATCTGTTAAATTGTAGAGCAATAAGAATACTTACCTATGAATATAAAAATCGACTATAGCCTGTTCTTTTACTTTCCATCCCTTCTGTTTCATACCTATCTGAAGATGACCAAGTTCTCTGCTGAAACCACCTTCTCAAAACACCACAGACCATGACACTCTGCAGTGTTCATGAATTTGTTTGTGCCTGTTTTCATTGCACAGCTCTCAACAACATGCAATACAACTGCAGTGCACACAATTTTTTGTGGGATTGCATTAACTGATGCATCTTGGTTACTTCGCTTTCCTGTTTATTACATGAAAGTAAAGTTTTCCCCGTCATACCATCCATCTAAAAGTAAGAGCCCCACATCACAATATCTACTGTACTAGGTGCCATCTTTCCAAAGGGCAGTAGAATTTGACTGCAGATAGTGACTACCTGACCCACCTAGTCTGCACATTTCCTACATAAAAATCTACATGACCAATAGCTTAGTTCTTTTTCCCCCTTACCACTGTTAAAAATTACTCTAGGTCTGTTTTCCACATTCTTGAATTTATTTACTGCTTTTTTTACTAGGTGCTTTTCCCACTCTGCCTGGTAGCCGTCAAGACTCCCTAACAAGACTCAAGCCCAGTCATTTCCTAGGGTTCTAAGGAATCCCCATTTGCAGATCTGCTACGACAACAGCCATTCGGACAGGTCGCCATCAAGACAAACATTCAAAAGTTTGGTGCTCTTGCCATCGTGCTGGCAATGACAGCTATGTTTTATGTATGGCTCTAATCCTTTCCCTTGGGTGATGATTACGAGCAAATACACTGGATCATGTTGTGGAACACAGGCAAAAAACAGACATGAGCTACTTCTGCTGAAGATGGGCAAGCCGGTCGTCCCCTCCTGTACCATTAAGTTCCTGAGTCACTAATGGAACCCTGGTCACCTAGGACATAGTAAGGGCTTTACCCCTCTATGCCAGTGGCATGGCATAACTCATTTACTGCTTCTGATCCTACAACAACTTCAGGAAAAGATACATAAATCACCCACATACTTGCTATGAACAATACAAATAATTCACACCTGTAACTTTTCTGAGCCACCCAACTTGTAAACTCCTTTTTAAACATTCTGACTAGGCCCAGATCCTCCCAAGACTGTAAGCTTCCATGCCCTGCTGGCATATTCATTCCTCACAATCCACACCAACAGAGAGAAGCGAGACCAGGAGATCACAGCTCAGCTGACAACCTTTGGGGGTTGGCGACTATCTCTATGTTCCTAACACCTCCACCTCATTCACTAGAAATGTAGCTGCAATGCCCACTCTTCTGGACCCATTAACAACACACACACACACACACACACACACACACACACACACACACACACACACACACACACACACACACACACACACACACGCACACACGCACACACACACACACACACAATTTTCACCTAGAATATATCACTTTCCTGTGTGGGCTTGTGCTCCCTGCACCCCAAATTACAACAGCTGCAGTACCTGGCCCATGTAGCTAAACTCTGATAACATCCCTACCCAGAAGGGTGAGCTAGTGTCGGTCACGCATCCTGCCCCTACTCAGCTGCCTCTCCTAGTGTCCAGGCCAGTAATCACATATGAGATGTCTGAGCTACAATCAGATCAGGATTCCATCTCTTTATGCCATCCCCTTGCAAGTTCAAGACTGCCATCTTGTTCTTGTACATCTATTTTCTTAACAGAGGTATCCGCTTGGTCTCTATAGATTTTGACGAGGTTCTTAAAAAGTGTCTGTCATATTCTTTCTGCAAACTTTCTTCATAAGTAATCTTATTAATATTCTAGGCTAGGAACAATTTATTAGCCTCTTCTGAAATGTAACTATCCCATGAACCTATAAACAACCTATGACCTATAAATATTGTGATGGCTAGGCTTGTATAGGCCCTAGGGCCGATAGCCTAGTACCAACCTATGAACCTATATTCATGATAAGGCTTGCAGACCTTGAATACTGTGTTATAGACATGGTCTTATTAACTCGGTGTTCAATGGACAAATACGTTTTTGTTTTCTAGAGGGATTTTCTCTTCAAACGCATCTCAGTATTTAACCAAGATAAAAATGCTATCTTCACATCATTTGGTTACTATTAGTTCATCATTTACACTTGCCAGATCCGCTTCCTTATAAGGTTCATAGCTAAGTTCTAGGCTGTCTGGCCTTGTGGGCCATTTTAAACCTACACAATTTCCCTTTCAGAAATATGAATCAATGCCTGTACCTTTGGTTTGTGAAGTAAACATCGTAACCATTATACCAACCTCAGCCCCCTTATTGATTCTCCTCCAACTCTGTACCCTTTCCTGAGATTTTGCTTCCCAGTTATACTACTTTGCACTGAATTTAATCTGCCATTTCTTGAACTATTCCTCCATTCTTGACAAGTCTAGACTCTTCTCAAAATTTTATAGCATTGTGTGTATTAACCTTTTTGTTTGCAGCGTAACTTCATATCATTAGCAAAAGAGGCAAACTTTTTAAAGGACCAGCCCCACTAGTAACCAGTGTGGTACTATACTCGCCAACATCATTACATGAAAAGAGACACCATAAAATATGATGCTTCCTATGTTCTACTGCTTAGCCATTACTTTTCTGAAATGCAATCATAGGGCTTACCCTATTTTGTTCATTAGCCTGCTATGTGGTATACCCATAAAATGTTTTGCTAAAGTTTAACTAGATTATGTCTGCAACCCCCTTCTGTTCTAATGTTTATATGTGTTACTCAACCAAATAACTCTAATCGCCATACAAATAATTTAGACTTTTTAAATAAAACAAATTTTAATTATTTATTTACTAAAGCACCAAGATAGTCCAGTTTTGGTTTACTGTTCAATCATCCAGTCACCTTACTCAAAAAATGTCCTTAGAGGTAATTCATCACAAAACCACAGTTCATTTTACATGGAAGTTACTCGCCTAGGAATAAATCAGCCTATCACATGAAACTATTAATCAATTAAACGTAGGAAGATTTACTTAAATATCTTAATGTCATACATCTTATGCAAAAACATTTTTAATTTACAAATCATACCATTTAGAACAGTCTTGTTGTTTTAAATAATACATTTCGTATTCAATGCTGATTAGATACTTAATGCCTCTCAAACCTTATTCCAAATCCACAGCCTCTCATTGCAAAGCGTCAGAGTGCAGTGTATCCTATTTCAAACTATATCACACTTGTTTCTTTTCTCAACAATACCTATGTATAATTCGATCACACTAACTTTTAAAATGATTTTACACAGCCTTTTAAGAGGTCTTGTTAATTGTCTCCTTACAGAATTACTTCCAGTATCCCTTATATTTTTCCTAGCTCTCTCCTTTAGTAGCTCTGTGCTTGATAATGGTGGCAGGTGGCTGCCAGACTGTACAGTGGGCTACACGATTTGTTTAATTTACTTTATATTTGCTATGAGTATTCTCTTCATTCTGTATCATTGCCAGATGGCTTTGGCTGGGTTTTGAATATTTGTTTCCAGCTGTGCCCTTATGCATTTTCCAAGTCGTTAATCACTAGTCACTGGTGTTTTTTTCTATCATAATGTCCTGGAGGATTGGGATGTTGTGCAGTATGACTCATGGGAGAGGAGTACTCAGCACAGAGAGAAGAAAGAATCATGGACATCTATATGGGGTGGGGTTATGTCTGTAGTGAGAATTTTGTGGGGGGGGAAGAGGTCGTTAGGATGAAACTTTTCTTATTAACAGCCTCTGTCCATAAGAGACACTGGAGCTAGACTGGGAATAAATTTATGATTACCCATCCAGCTGTCAAAGACTCATTTGAATAGGGCCAGGGATGAACTCTGTTTTATATGGATGGGGAGCCTATTCTATAGTGTGGCAATCCTTTGGACACATATCTGTCCTTCCAACACTTTCTGTTTATTTCACAAGCAAAGTTCAGATCCTTGGATATAGTGTTTCTGGTACTGTTTGTTTTGCATATGTGCAACAGATCGCATCAGGGATGGGTCTGAAGAAGGTTTGTAAACTAGGCAAAGATCCCCTCTCAGCAGCCTAAACACAGAGACACAGCCTTTAGGTGATCAGTGTATGGCAGGGTACTCATGACCTGAATTCTCCTAATGAGAAACCTTTCTAGGCATTCCAACTGTTGCAAGTGTCTGGTTAGATGCATGCCAAAAAGGGCACTGTATTCAATGATAGGTCTGATAAGGGTTTAGTAGAGTGGCAGTATAACTTCCTTAGACCTGGACGCTATACTCTTACCTATAAGTTGGGCAGCATACAATGATTTTCTTATTATCTTAGCCAAGTGTTGATCTAAGGCCAGACTGTTGTCTACATATGTTCCCAGATCTCTTACTACTGGGTTGACTCTTAGGGCTGTTTTATCAATGGAGTAATTAACTTGGGTTGAAAGTTTTACAAAGGACATTATAATGCATTTTTTAGCACGGAGTTGTAGGCTATGTCTTTGGCACCAGTCATTTGGCTTGTGTTAAACCCTCTTCCAAGATGTTGGTGTCTGGGAGGGAGTCTACAATAACTCCCAATTTACAGTCATCTGAGAACTTTGTAAGGTAGAGGCCTTGAATGTTAGCCTTGACTTCTGAATGGTAGATGCCAAACAAGAGTGTGTCCAGCCCCGTGCCCTGGGGTAATCTGCTGGTGACTGGTCTCTTGGTGGAGGTGGTCTCACCAATCCTGACTTCTTGGGTCTTGTCTACGAGTCGTCCGGCAATCCAGCGAGTTATGTAGGGATTAATGCCTAGCTTAGACAGCTTGTTAACAATGCCTGAGTGGGGTATTGTATCAAATGCCTTGACCAGGTCAAGATAAGCAGCATATACCATTTTACCCTCTCAAATAAGCTAACCTGTTAAATAGGCATGACCTTCCCTTAAGGCCAAACTGGGATGGGTCCAGTGTCTGCAGGTTGCCAATGTCCCTGTTTATCATTTCCATGATAATTCATTCCATGGCTTTGCATATTAGACATGTTAGACTGATGGGCTTGTAGTTCCCTTAGGTTGTTTGATGATCTGCAGACGGGAATGGCTGTTGTGTTCCTCCATTCACTTCGAACACAGCCTGTTTCAAGGCTGTAGTTGAAGAGTGCCACAAGTGGTCCTGATAGGCTATGTTTTAGACTATTCATGAGACATTTGAGAATGTTGTCCAGATCCACTGAGGCAGTGTTCTTGACTTTAGCAAGTGACGTCAGCACCTGGTCCCTGCTAATAGTTGGAGGAAGTATGTTGGAGGGGATTTCACCTGGTGGAGCTTGGGGGTGGGTGGGAGCGGGGGGTTAAGTCTGAACTAAATTTATCAGCCAATAGATTTGTTATGCCACCCTGATCAGGGAAAGTAATAACATTCACCACCAGTTCAGTACACTGCTGTATGTTGCCCTTAAGGTTCCATACATAGCTGAAGAAGGTCTTGTGATTTTCCTTAGCCTGCAAGGCTATCCTGACCTCACATTTGGCCTTGTTGGACTTAGACCTTTTAGTATCTTGTTTAGTTGCATAAGAGAACACATGCCTTTAAGAGAATTGCTCTTCCTGATTTTGGTCCTAAGTTTTCTTCTTCTATTACATATCCTGTTTAGGTGGGGTTTCCACCAGTGCAGTTTTATTTTTTGTGTTTGTTTTGGGTTTATTTCTGGCTGGTACAGCAGACTTTATGCGGTCATTCACATGTTTGTACAGGAAATAATTCTGCATATGTAGCTGTGGTCTTGGGGTTAGGAGAAGGCTTAAATTTTGACAAATTCAATACTAGTGGAGTCTTACCTGGTAACTTGATGGCCACAAGTATAACTGCTACGATACCATTTAGGCATACAAGTACTGGACTTTACAGATGACAGCAAGGGCTGAGATCAAAACTGTGTAAAGGCAAAAAAAAAATTGTGAAGCTCTTGCTAAATTGTTATTATGTAGGTGACATGTCACAGCTTGGTGTACATCAGCCAGGCATGCAGACATCCTTAAGTCCAAGACTTTGCTGATTTTGAAGTTCTATAACTTCCACCTAGAACCAATCAATGAATGCCTACATAGTTAAAGAACTATGGCACCATAATATGAGCATATGTTTTGGCTGCACTTTGCAAAAGGAACTATTCAAATGTGTTTGAAGCAGTTTCAGTATTTGAAACACTAAACACCTTTCTCATGTTTAATGAAAAGTAAGCAGATGAAACATACGGTATGAAACATTAAAATGTGTTTGGTGCAAGATGCTGGTAAAACTTCACTCTGATGTAGTGTGAAAAATGTTTACATTATTTGACACTAATTCTTTAGGTTAATCATATTACAATTTGGTACTATTATGTGTACAAGTACACAGTTACTACAAGCATCTGTAGGCCTTTGGAAAAGTTCATTGCATGGTAATATGTGAACATGTCCCAACATAATTTCATAGTGAAAATAATAAAAAATAAATATTTTCTTACTGCATCAGTTATCTTTGACACGTCCTTCCCTGATGGGTTCATCTTCTCCACCAGCACAATTAAGTATTTTTCTAAGATCGCACATTTAGATAATGCACACTCAGTACTGATATGTGCCATAACATAATGCTTTTGCTACAAAGAGGTGTGCATCCCTTCAGTTTGGCTTCATTTACCTACTTAGCACATTTCTCAACATGAAGTCATAACCACGATTTAATACTTATAGTATTATACCAAATGATGTACAAGTATATACTCGCCAGACTTGCATGAAGAAGGCACACATTCACAAAGGGAGAGAGGGCATTCTGACCCATTAAAAAAGATCTTCTCATAGACCAAATGATACAGCAAGAAGGTATCTGTCATGTATAAAATCAACCCTTCTTTTTGTGTCCTAGGATGGGTTGAATCCAACGCACGAAGCACCAGCATGAAAGGAAACTGAGGACTTCAAGCACAATATCTAGCACTGAGGAACCCCTGTGATGGGTCCTTTTTTATGTCATGTCCAAAGAAATAACTACTAGAGTGGAAGGAGATGGAGAAGTGCACAACCACAGATTTCAGATAACTGAATCTTGGAGCACTTGCCTCCTAAATGTAGCCTGACTCCTACAGTCATAGTAAAGACAACCAGTACTTACTGAAGGTGTGCACAGAAAGCCCAAATGACTGTTGCAGAGATATCTGCAAAGCAGACATTTTTATGTAAGCAAGGCAGCCCCTCCTCTAATGAAGCGAGTTTTGAATGCACCTCTTGCTCACAAGTGCAATGAAAGGGTCTACCTGACAATTGTAAGCCATTCCCTCTCTACAATAAAGCAGACAACCAGTCCTTCCACTTAAATCTATGCTCTCATTTCAGGTAATACCTGCCTGAGCTGCCTAGGCAAATACAGGCCACTTATTCTATTTTTATTCACCTAAAGGAAACAGAGTGATAGAAAAAAATGTTATAGAGACAACTCTAAAATCACCTTCGGAAGGAAACATGTTTCCAGAGGTATATCCTATCTCTATGAAAGACCAAATATGGGCCTGAAGCTCCAACAGCCTATGCACAGACATGCTGACCACAGGAAAAGCATTCTCCTAAGCTAGCAGGTTGAAATGACAGATAAGCAAGCTTATCAACCATAAAGTTCAAACCTCAAGGAGGGGGAGGGCTCTTTAAACAAGGATGGAGATGTACTATGCTTTTATGGAACTACATCAACAAATACTAAGCAACATTTCTGCCCACCGCAAGGTCGTGATTTGAAGAAAAAGCTTTGACGTGTACCGTGAACATGGGACAACTGAGGCCCACATCATACAGGTATCAGACAAGTCAAGATCACATGCTAGCTGACTAATTAGAGTGATACAAGGTAGACGTCGCACAAATAAGAACACTTTCCACTTGCTGGCACAGGCCTCTGAAGTGTAAGGCTTCCCAAAGCTTCAACAATATCTAAAAGACCCAGCCAGCACATTTGGTTGGATCATCAGATCTTCATCAAATGTCAGTTACTAAGATGAAGTTGGCTGCATCATCTAGGACTTGAGATCCTGAATCCACACTTTTCTCAGTCACAATGAGGCAACAAGATTGAGTTTTGAGCTTTCTTTTCCAAACTTTGCGATAAGACATGAAATCAGAATGCAACTCGACTACTTTGCCTAGCCTTGCTGAACTGAGAAGAACAGCAGACAGACCACATTCCCTGAGTGGCAAAAAGGTCAGTCTCTAAAGTAGCCACTTTTGGAAGACCCTAACCAGGAATGACCTCTGAATCCACAGATACAGGATTACTGCAGCAGAAGCTCAGAGCATCTGCAAGACTATTTCACTACCTTCATTGATATGAAACTAAGAGGGTAATGGCTCTGACTATTGCCCATTGGCAGACAAGCACTGCTTCCCTAAAAAGAACAAAGAAGCTACATACTTATGTCCTTTTGTTTGCTTCCGTACCACAAAATGGACTGCTATGATGACCAGATGAGAGACGCCCTTGAAAGTGACTTTGTCGCCATGGTCTTCAGAGAAGAACTGCTGTTAACTTTCAGCCATCAATGGGAGCGCCACTTAAAGAGAAGATCCCACTCCTCTGGCAGACTATGTGGACCCCCCCCCCATGCAAGCAAAGTCTTTAATGTCAGAATCTGAAACAGGTTCAGCTGCTAAAAGGGAAGACCCACCCAAATAAACAAATTTTCATTATCAGACTCTGTGATAGGTTCAAATGCTGAAAGAGATGACCCACTAGCACACTGTTTGGGGATACCCATGACAAAAAGGCCCATCAGTAAAGATCCAACATTAAAAGCAGGTCTGTAATTGCACGGAGGTTCTTAACTCACTGACACTATACAATTCAATACAGCACCCACACCCTCAGAGAAGCAAACAGTACCAGAAAACTCTAGCAGACAATAGGCAAAGAAGGAGCAGAAGAGCCTGAATCTGCATCCCACATTCAAGCAGACAAAGCTATAACCTCCTGGATCCTCTCCAAGAACATGAGCAAAAAAAGACATTGGAGGGTATAAGCTCCCTATAGTCAAAGGCAATCCTCTTATCTGGTAACCAGATAAGACCATCTCTAATTTATGGTCACCACAAGGGACTGCAGCCATGGCAATACCCACAGAAGGGATTATTCTAGGAAGTCTTTGGATTGAGCTACCAGAAACCAGTTATTCTTATAAAGGAACACATGGACAGATGTTAAGTGTGTTAGGAACATCTTACTCGGACATAAATATCCAGCTGTTATGGCCAACACAAAAGAAGTATCAACTTATCAGTCCATCTTACATAAGCAGGCCACAGACCCCCTACAAATCACTAGCAACTTTTGTTGAATTGGTCTCCTCTTAAAGAATTTAGAGGACCAGCATGTAGCTCAGATCTCACACTGTAAAGCACGTCTTGTTTTACATGGGTAACCAGGCAAAACTGAAAAGATGACATTAAAACTACAGCACATTCTAAAATGTATTACAAATCTGCTTCTACTACAAAAGGGATATGGCAGTCTTTTTATTTCTTTCTGTTGTATTTTTGGGTTCCTTCTCATGACAGCTGTTTATATACTCATGGATGCACTTCATCTCTAGGACCTCCCTGTCAGACTACAAGCCACCAGATTCGAGGATGGCTTTATGTGTTGGGAAGTTAACAGTGACACTATACTCAGTACAAGGTGGAGAAGAGTGAGCATGCCTGTAGTACCATACACTTTGTTCACAAGACAACCTTTTATTGTAAGCTGCATGAAACCCCAACATGCAAGGTCATGTCACAAAAGTGAGCATACAAGGTAGCTAAGAGGAGCCATCTATGTGGTAATGAGTGGTAATGGTATCCTCTTATTTCCATCCATCCAGTAGATCAAAACCAGGTCTTCCTGTAAAAACAAGCCACCATACTGGGCAGGTTATATAACAAGTGGAAGAAACTAATATCACTCTGCACAGGAAGAATTCCCTCCTATGCCTAAACAGGAAAATTAGAAATCTTGTAAAGTCTTCTACAGCAAATTACAGAACTAAAATCACATCCCTAGCCAAGGATAAACATAAGGCATTCTTTAACTATGTCTGAAGTCTAAAAGGGAATGCCCAGCTATGTGCCAAACTGGTTGTAGATGGGATCACTCATATTACACTGGAAGATATCGGCAACCTGCTAGCTGACAGATTCAGTACAAACTTCATCCCCCATCCCCACCTAACATATCCCAAAGCATACCTGGCACCAGTCCCCTGCCTAATATCTCTAGACAACAGGTCATCTCTGCATTCCCCAAAGCCAAAAACAAGGCCTCAATAGCATCAGATAATATCCCAGGTTATTTACTAAACAATCTAAAACAAGATCTAGTGGACTTACTTGGAGTTCTCTTTAATCATTGCTTGACAACTGGCTATGTTCCTGCAGAATCAAGTAGAGCAACAGTAATCTCCCTGCATAAAGGGGGCCATCAGCTGACCATGGGAATTACAGACCCATAAGTCTAACAAGCCTCATCTGCAAGGCCATGGAAAGAATTATCATGGACCTCAAAAAGAACATAGGCGACCTCCAAACACTGGACCCAACCCAGTTTAGCTTCAATAAGGGTAGATCATGCTTATTAACCTGATAGACTTCTTTGAGAATGTCACCACAGCCATGGACGAAGGTAAGACACTGTACAAAGCCTATCTCGACCTTGCCAAGGCTATCAACACGATTCCCCACTCTGGCATCATTGAGAAACTCTCCCAGACAGAGAATAATCCTTACATTACTAGATGGGTAGCCAAATGACTCACCAACAGAACACACTATCAAAATTGGTGACTCCACCTCCAACCAATAGACCAGTCACCAGTGGAGTACCACATGGGTCTATGCTGGGCCCCTTACTGTTTGGCATCTATTTCTCAGACATGCAGGCCAAAGTAGACAGCCTTTAGTTCACCAGGTTCACTGATGATTGCAAACTGGGAACAATCATCGAGTCCCCCAATGATGGCAACATATTACAGGAAGGGCTAACACAAACAAATGATTGGTGCCAAAGCCATGGTCTAAAACTAATTGCAAAAACATGCATTAATATTCCCTTTGGCAAAACGGAATTCCCTACGAACTGCAATATTGACAGCACCCTCCTGAGTTCCAACCCAGTGGTGCGAGACTTGGAAACATAGGTTGATAGCAATCTGAACTCTGACCACCAAGTTTCCACAGTGGTAAGGAAAGCCTTCAACTTACCACACCTCATAAGCAAGGGCATAGCATCCAAGTCAAGGAATGTTGTAACTCCACTGTACCCAGCTCTCACCAGACCACTAATAGAGTATAATGCACTCTTTTGCATGTACCTCACTAGACACCTGCATCAGCTGTAGAGACCTCAGAAGTTTCTCACTAAGAAAATACAGGGACTCCAAAACATGACCTACGCGGACAGGTTGAAAGCTCTGTCATTTTACTCTGTATCATACAGGCTGCTGAGAGACTTATGCCTGGCCTATAGGGCAATCTCCAACCCTGCCCTAATGAAAATGCTGCACATCCACAAGTCAAATGGCTCAAGAGTCACTCGCTCTAGGGATCTCAACCTAGCTTGTGACATTAACAGATCATGCTGGAAAGACAGATGAGTCTTCCAGAGACTGACGCTTCTCTGGAATAGACTCCCTATTCACGTAAAACAGAGCTCCTCACTGAGTCTATTAAAATGCAACCTAAATAACTGGATGGTAGACCACAAATCTGCCCCCTCATGGTCAGGAGTAGCCAGTGTTGATCACAAACCCACTCTGTTCATAAATTCATTCTGTGATCTACCTAAAAAAACAAATAGGGATACTTGGGATTAACATGGCTAGGCTTGTGAAGGCTCTAGGGTCACTAGCCCACTAGCCTAGTAGCCTCCTATGAACCTATAAGCAGTCTTCTCAGACAGAAATTCTGTTCTTATATAGCCGTCATGTCAGAAATGATACAAGCAGGTTTGTCACGACCACAACATCTTCACAGAAATATGGTTTCTAATCTTCAGCTTATTCAAATTTCAAAGAAAACTAATGGAATTCTAACATTTGCACCAAATGATATGGGTTTTAGCAGCAGCCAACCTGCCGGAAGAGCTGTCATGGAGGTGGTAGGAAAGGAGAATAACAATTGACAACCTCTGCTGGAGGAGCTACAGCTGCCCTGTGGAAAGGCCTTTAAGACTGTGCTTGCACTAGTAGAGTGCTGCACAGCAGAGGAGCATACAATATGTTGAGGCGTACATTTATACTGCAAAGCAAGTAGTCACGGATATCATGGCTGCAGCAAAGATTTGAGTTGTCCTCCATGATGACACCACTCTCAGTGCCTGGTTCTTAAGCAGTAAAATTAAATCTCCCAGAGGGCCAGAGGTGGAAGGAGACATAATTCCTGGAATGTCAGTCCAAACAATAATGCTTGATAAAGTTATGAAACAAAGAATAAAGTGGCCACTGCATAAATGTCTGCAGCACTGGAAGCAGGCATGACTTTAAAGGAGAGGCATTTAACAGTAGCTTTTACCAACAGTTAGAAGGCTGATGCCAAAGACAATGCAGTTAATCCATCTAGAAAGAACTTGTTTGGCAATGACCACCTTTTCTCTACCTGCCCAAAAGAGATAAAAAGCTGCTCAAATTATGCTGTTTCCAATGAAAACCTGAGTTAAGGGGGTACTTTCAAGATATGAGGGGCACTAAATCATTGACTCTGCCCCTATAAAAAGGGAGACGAACAGATATGTTGGGGACAATTATGAAAACTGCCCAACACAGAAAAAAACTATTGCAAAAACACAAACAGGCCGCCAAGGTTTCCAGAAACTCAGTAGTACTTTCGTACCTGTTGTAAAGTAGTACTTTCATACCAAAAACATGAGCCGATAATCCACTGGTTTAAAAAAGAAAATGTATTTCCACAACAGAAAGCTGGTAAGCGCTTTCATCCTGAACCACATCTGGAAACCTTGGCGGCGGCCTGTTTGTGTTTTTACAATTATGAAAACACTTTCAGAAGGAAATATGGGTTAATCCTAAGGAACATCTAATTCAAGTGAAATAACATGTATGGTTCCATAAAGATAAAGGCCTGCAGTTTTGAGGTTGTAAGTACAACTGATGGCCACCAAAACAGCATTTTCCAACGAAGAGACAAGCTTCAAAGCCTCTGAGGCAGCCAGTTCAAACGTAAGCAGGGCAAGCTTTTGTCCCCACTTCATTTTTTTAAACATTTATGCTATATTCAGGAAAATATTTCAAATACATTCAAATGCAGTCCTCATGCATGGTGCATCACATTCCTCCAGCAGCAGTCTTGAAACAACCAACCTGCAGTTTTTATCAAGAGTACTTAACAACAAGAACCGCCCAATGCTGTAAGTTACAATTCCATTAATACATCAGATTCACCTTTTTGGTTTAATACTAAATATTACAATGTATTGCCCCGTGTGAAGAAGAGCAAGCTTGTCCATCATGAAGGTCAAATCTCAAGGAGAAGGGTTCTTCAAGGCGGAGGGGGGGGTAAAGATGCAAAAGCTTTTAAGAAACTGCTCAAGAAATGCTAGGTGACAGCTGTTCAGCACAAGGATATAATGTGCAGAGATACCAAAAAATGTTTTCTGACGATGGAATGAATGAGTCTCAAGTCATATGGATAGCTAAAGTAAGTGAGGGTCACATGCAAGCTAAAAGACAGAGATGGCACAGGATAATTCTACCCACATGAAAAACCTCTTCCATTTAGTGAAATAAGTGACACAGCTTTCATGGCAGCTTCCATTACCACTTAGACTCCAGGTAGAAAAAGAAGATCTCACTGAGTAACCAGGTCAAGATGGAAAATGTTCTTGCCCCAAATGTGGGGGACTTCACTGGCTTGCACTGGGAAGTTTTCCTCTACTCTCACAGACCTGACAACCTGAAAGCATACCCTTCTCAGCCACTAAGTGAGAAAGAAAATGAGCCTTTACTTTTCTTAATATTCTGCAACAGGGCATGGGATCAGAAAGAATGGGAGAAAGGCATACAAGAATCTGTCATGGGAGAGGACAGAACACAGAAGAATGTATAAGACTGTATTCACCACTGTTTTGCTAAACTATGTAGAACAGGTGAGAAACCAGTTCTCCACTATGGCAAACATGTCATTCTCTGGGGTGCCACATTATTGGAAAATTCTGATTAGACTGGATTTCAGCATCCTCAGCTCCAGGTTCCAGGGAACAACTCCAATTGTTGCTCAGTAAAACTGCTAGCACATCCACTTCCACAAGATGTGAAGGAATGTGCAGGTGATGCCCTTATCTATAACCCACCACCAGGTTCACACGACCTACTGCACAAAGTCTATTTACCATACTACAGCCAGTTGGTTTATGTGAAACACCGTCTCTTGGAAGTCCCCATTTCCCTGCACTACAGATAACCAGATGCAAGCGACTGCAGTCCCAATCTACAAAAGGAAGGGGGGTTCTTCCACAAGCCCCAATAATTACACACCAGTTTCATAAGCATAACCATGCAAGCTGATAGGCAATCATAATGGAATTTATTCAGATAGACCCAGGAATCATTTTCCATGACCTAACCTACAAGAGCTCTACCAAAGGCTGATTATGCATGTATGCTTAATCTCCTAAATTTTTTCAAGGGTATGGATGCCATCTTAAGATGAAGATTCATCTCTCTATGTAGCTTTTCTTGATCTTTCTAAAGTGTTTAGTACTATACCCCCAATTAAATCATACATAAATTTAAAGATCTAAAGGAAAATTAAGCAGTGACTACAATAACTTGGCTCCACAAATGGCTATGTGGGCATACAGAAAGTACAGTTTTGTACCTACCATAAATGTAGATGTTCGAGTGCTAATACAGCTGCAGTCATAACAGATGGGTTCTCCTGCCGTCAGGCGGGTCCTCGGTTGGCCGAATTCCAAAGTCTAGGTCCGGCGTCGGTTGTCATCGCTTCTTCCCTGACATCAGTGCGACAAGGGTATAAAAGAACCAGCCAACGCCATTTTCTTCAGTTTTTCTTGCCCCAGATGTCAGGTGCCCCCAGAAGGAAGGCAATACATACATTTGTGTAATAAAGCAATGCCATATAATCAAAATACAGTAGTGCAAGCAAATACACCATGAATGAATACCCCAATCAGGTTGTATGAGGAGGTGTTAGCCAATAGGCCTGTCCCAAGAGGGTAAGGAGGGAGGGAAACCTGGACTGCAGCTGTAGTAGCACTCGAACATCTACATTTATGGTAGGTACAAAACTGTACTATGTTCATCGTGCATACAGCTGCAGTCATAACAGATGGGTAGAATCCCAAAGCTAATAAAGGGGTGGTAGGCACTAGGTGGAACTAGGAGGAGCCAGAATGCCCTGCAAGACTGCAGTGGCAAAGCCTGCTCTAGATTTGGAGTATAATGGAAGGTGGTAGTGCTTGGAGAAGGTATGCACAGAACTCCAAGTGGCTGCTTCCAAAATATCTTTGGTAGGAACTCCTCTGAGGAAAGCTGCAGAGGTAGCCATGGCCCTTGTGGAGTGAGATCTGATGCCTGTAGGTACAGTTTTGCCATGAAAAGAATAACAAGAGCGTATGCAGCGGGCTATCCATTTTGAGATTGTCTGTTTGGAAATTGGCTTCCCTTGAGCTCCTATAGCATAGGACACAAAGAGCTGTTCTGATTTTCTGAAAGGCTTTGTTCTGTCCAAATAATAACGCAGTTGTCTGTGGATGTCCAAGGAATGTAGTAATCTCTCCCCTTTGTTTTGAGGATTAGGATAAAAGGTAGGTAAGTGTATAGCCTGATTCAAAGCTACCCTGGATACCACTTTTGGCATAAAGGACGGGTTGGTTCGTAAGGAAACTCTGTCCTGATGGAAGATGATAAAAGGCTGCACAGCCATGAGAGCTTGTAGTTCCGATACCCTACGAGCTGAGGTAATAGCCAGAAGGAAAGCTGTTTTCCAGGACAAATACTGCAAATCTGTTGAGGCAGCTGGCTCAAAGGGAGGCAAGGTCAGCTTTTCTAGAATGAAATTGAGATCCCAAGCAGGTATTGGTTGTTTCCTTGGGGGTTTTAGATTCTTAGCCCCTCTGAGGAACTGTCTTAAGAGGGGGTGAGAGAATAAAGGTGGATCAGTGTTGTCTTCTGCAGAAATGGCTGCGGCATGGATTTTGATGGAGGAGAATGAAAGTCCACTGCTTAGCAGCTCAGCTAGATACTGTAATATTTGAGGAAAATTCAGTTTTCCAGGATTCTGGCCTTTTTTTCTCGTTCCAGGCACAAAACCGTTTCCATTTTGCGGAGTAAGCTTTCCTAGTAGATGGCCTTCTGGCCTCCAAAATGACATCCTGCACCTCCTTGGAGAGTAGGGTCTGTTGTGATGTTAAGGAATCTTCCATGCGGCTAGATTGAGTGTTTTCAGCTGACTGTGAAGAGTTTTTAAGCTGTGCGGAGTCAGAAGAAGAGGTATCAGAGGCAGGGTCCATGGTGAGGAATGCGTCAGGCTCCTCAGGAGTGGGTACCAGTGTTGTCTTGGCCAGTCTGGAGCAATGAGAATCATCTTTGGTCTGTCTGCTCTTGTTTTTAATAGAACTTTGGGCAGCAGAGGAAGAGGTGGGAAGACATAAACTGTCATTGTTGTCCAACTGAAAGAGAGAGCGTCCACTCTCAAGGGTTTGGATGAAAAATCCTTGAGCAGAATTTTGTCAATTGGTGATTTTTGTGGGAAGCAAAGAGATCTATGTCTGGCCTTCCCCATGCTTAAATTATCTCTGTAAAGACTTGAGGATGCAACGTCCATTCGTGTGGATCTGTCATATTTCTGCTTAGGTTGTCTGCCAGCGTGTTTTCCTTGCCTGGCAAGTACTGTGCTTGAAGTTTGATTTGTGAGTCCAGAGCCATGTTCCAAAGTGACATGGCCAGCCTGCATAGGGGGTATGAAAGTGTTCCTCCCTGTTTGTTTATGTACCACATTACTGTGGTGTTGTCTGTCCTTATCAATAGTTGACCTGGATGCAGAAGGTCTTTGAAAGCTATAATAGCATTTATTACTGCTAGCATTTCCTTTTGATTGATGTGAAGGTGCTTTTCTTTTTGGGACCATTTGCCCTGAGTACACCGATCTGTCCTGTGCGCCCCCCAGGTGTAGTCCGAGGCGTCTGTTGTGATGACTTGATTTGCTTGAGACTTGCTGAATGGGAGACCTGTGTTTGTTTGGCATGCTTGAGCCCACCACAGAAATTCCTTTTGAAGACATGGAATTAGTGGTATTATTGTTTCCAAACTGTGGCTGTGTTGAGACCATAGGTTTTTCAGGTACCATTGAAGTTTCCTCATATGCAGCTTTGCACATGGGATTAGTAAGATGCAAGATGCCATGAATCCCAGAGCCTGCAGGATTTTCCTTGCAGTCAGCCTGGTGAAATTTGCTAGTGTTCTGAAGTATTGAGTTAGTTGCCCCTGCTTCTCTGGCGTGAGGTAGGCCATCTGGGTGTTTGTGTCCAAGTTGGCACCCAGGAAAATTATTTTCCGAGAGGGTATTAGCCTTGATTTCTTTTTGTTGACTGTGTATCCCAGAGAATTCAACAACATTATTACATAAGCCAGATGTTTCAGAAGTATGTGCTTGCTGTCCGCTTGGATCAGGCAGTCACCCAAATAGGGGTATATTTGTATCCCTTGAAGTCTGCAGTAGGCAATTACTGATGCCAGGCATTTCGTGAATACTCTGGGCGCAGTAGATAAGCTAAAGGGCAATGCAAAGAGGGTTGAACCTGCAAGAAATCTGAGGTATCTTCTGCAATTTTGTCTGATTGGGACATGCAGGTATGCCTCCTTAAGGTCCAATGTTACCAGCCAAGACTCCTTGCCCAGCATGGGAAGACGCTGCTGTAAAGTGAGCGTCTTGAATTTTGGTATGAGTAAAAATGTGTTTAGGATGGATAGGTCCAAAATAGGTCTCCAATCTTTTCCCTTCCTTGGTACCAGGAATAGTCTGGAATAAAAACCTTGACCTTGTTCGTGAGTAGGTACCTCTTGAATAGCTTTCATGTCTATGAGATCTGAAATTTGTCTTTGTGCCTCTGCCCTTTGATTGTGTGACAGGTTTGGCATGCCTCTCATTTTTGGAAGGGTGTGAAAATGGAATCTGTAGCCTCTGTTTATAATGTCCAGGATCCATTTGTCTTTTGTGACAATATGCCAATTTTTTGAAAATAATGCCAGTTTTCCGCCTAAGGGTGCTGCCATTTGAGCCTTGCTTGGCATGCAAAGGGGAAAGTCATTGGGCTTGCTTTCTGAATGGCTGCGAACTATCCTCACCACCTCTTTGTGTAGGAGCTTGCCATTGTCTGCCTCTAAATGATCCTTGGGATTGCCCTCTGTCCCTCGAGCGCCTGTATCTACCTCTTTGGGGTCTGTCCGTGGCTGGAAAGGACCAATTTTTGGAAGGCCAATTTCTACTGAAACGTGGGGGTTGTACCTGTAGAAAATCTTTCACTGTTTTCATTGATTTACCTTTTCCTCCATTTTCTTTAATACCTCCTCAGCATTAGCACCAAATAATACATCCTTTTGTAAAGGGGCATCTAGTAATTTAGCTTTGACATGATCTGGTAAGGTTTGTTCCTTGAGCCAGGCATGTCTACGTATGACTGATCCTGTAACAGCAGCTCTACATGAGGCCTCTAGAGCATCAAAACCACATTGCAAGATATGTTTACCCACATGTTCTGCACTATGCATCAAATCCTGCAACTCCTTCAAGTCTGGTTGTTCAGGTTGTGACATTTTACTTCTCAATTGTGATAACAGAAACTGTTGGTACTTTAGCATATGGAACTGGCAGTTTAATGCCCTCATGGTTAAGGTGGCCGAGGTATATACCTTTTTTCCCCACCTTTCTAAGGATCTGGAATCTCTCTCGGAAGGTAATGGATTTTTAGCAGTGGAGGCCTTAATCCCCTTGGGGCCCTGTGAGATAGTTTCTGGGTCAGCAGCACGGCTTTTGTATAGAAATTGGTGTGAGTCAGGAACCCGGTAGTACCTGTCAGGCTTGACTGGGGCTGGAGGTAAAGAATCCGGGTTAAGGCAGGCCTCCGAGTACACATCATCTAGTATGTCCAAGACAGGCGGTATAGCCAGAGGCCTGTGCTGAGGTAGCAAGAGAAATTCCCTAAGCCTTTTCTTGGAATCTGAGTACTCTTGGCCTTCCCAGTGGAAGTGTTCCCTTAAGGTATGCAAGGTTTCCCCAAATGAGTAATCCTCTGGGGGGGATACAGAGGGAATGGACTCCTCTGCATCAGACTCTTCAAAAGGGGAGTAAGAATGTTCCTGTTCATCAGAGTGCTCTGATATAATGGAGGCCTGATCAGAGGAGGGGGATTCTTCCTCCACTCTGGGCCTTTTGTCCGGGGGGGTTGAGAACCCCTGATAAGAGTAATTAAATCCTCAGTCATTTTAAGCATCTGTTTTTTAGGCATGGGGCCTGGAGATGGGCCCTGTGTAGCTTGTCTCTTAGAATGCATGGCTGCTTTAGACTTAGTGAAAGCCTTGATGGAAAAAGAAGAGGAAGGTCTGAAGACACCTTGAGAGGAGGCAGACCTGTCTACATTTTGAGATTCACCACCAAGAGTGGCTTCGGTATCTGTAGTCGGGGTGTGGGCCGAGGAGCCTGCGGCCTCGGGCACAGAAGACACCGCCAATGAAATGTCGTCGGTAGTCAGGGGCTGCGTAGGCGCCTCGCTGAGAACCGGACCACCTGTAGTCAGCTTTGGCGTGGTGTCGGTAGAGGCCGCGGACCTCGTGTGTCGGTCCTTATCTTTGCGCTTTTTAGACAAAACTGGAGTCGGAGTATCCGACGACATAATATAGTTACATTTTTTGCCAAAATAATGCTGGGCGAACTCCGCCCGACGCTTAATGGTGCGTTTGTTGAATGTAGCACAAAAACGACAGACCGAGACGTCGTGGTCTGGGCCTAAACAAGGAATACAGAGGGAATGGAAATCCTTAAGCGGTATTTGCTTCCCACATGAAATACAATTATTAACTTTGTCTGACATCGGTCTGAGGCAAGAAAAGTTTCCCCAACGGGGTACTTAGCTTTCAAGAAGACTTCGGTTGCAAAATTTTCGTAATTTCAGGAGCTGGCCGACCGGCACTTGCGATCTGCTTCTGCTTCGGGCACCGCGCGGCAAGAAAGACTGAAGAAAATGGCGTCGGCTGGTTCTTTTATACCCCTGTCGCACTGACGTCAGGGAAGAAGCGACGACAACCGACGCCGGACCTAGACTTTGGAATTCGTCCGACCAAGGATCTGCCTGATGGCAGGAGAACCCATCTGTTATGACTGCAGCTGTATGCACAATGAACATCAGATAAGAAGAAGAGGAGGAGGACTGTTATCACACTATCCCCTGTCACCAGTGGAGTCTCTCACGGCTCAGTCCTGGGGGGGGGGGGGTCACTATTTTTTTCATATGTCAAAACTGAATTCAATGCCTGTCTCACTAAATATGCAGATGACTGCACACTCTAACTTCAACAATCCCTCCTCCCTTCAACTGGCACTTCATATTGCACACAAACAGTGCAGTAGAAATGTCTTCCTATGTCAAAAAATGCAGCATTCTAAAATCTAGCACCCCCTCACCAGCTTTACATAATGTAGAAAGGCAACAAATAAAAGATGACAAAATAGCAAAATACCTCGTAGTCTTTGTAAAGCAGGCATAACCTCATGATCCCTTATATGTTTATATAGACCGGTTGTCTGACAGGAAGAGAAGTGACCCCAGAAGAAACTTAGTTTCAGAAGCCTTCATGGCCAGCAAGACTACTTATAGCTCGAACTGACTGATAAGAAGCCCAAACCCTAAAGGAAACCAAAAACAACAGCTCCAGTACTTATTATTAATGTCCACCCCTCCAGGCATGTCTAAAGGACAGTTCCCTATGCTTTCTCCTATTAACCTGGTAAACTTGGGCATCCTGAGGCAATGTAGCAACTGCCTCATGTACACTGACAACCATCGTTTCTTTCCTCCCAACACTCAGACTTGCGAGAGATGCACTTATATAGCCAAACTGGAAGCCACGCACTCCCCAGCCAAGACCGGAATAGCTGGTCAAGAGGAGAAGTTCAACACTTGCACCACACTACATGGAACGCACAGCCCTCTAGAACACATACCGGCACTGCCTTCACATAAAAACACAAACCGTACACTCACCTTCGTGGAGGTTCTCAATAAAAATCTACCCAAACAGCAGAGACCTCCAAGGCAGAAATGCACTTGACCACCACAACACAACACTAATCATGAGGCACATTACTCTCCTAAACAGTGTGCCACTCAACCAAAGCCCCTAAGGCAAAACAGCATGCCCAACACTGATGTCCCACTCACTAGGCTGAATAAGGAGACAGTGACAGTCGGCTGCCTGTCAGGCACCAGGATTCGTCACATAACGCACGCACGCAGGTCCATCAACAACAGGTACGAATGTGACTCTGTCATTGTACAAGTGGGTGTGAATGACCTGAGATGTACCTCCCTGGACTACATGAAAAGAGACATGGAGGAGCTCTAGGATTATGCAGCCCAGGCGGTTATGGCCCTAGCCCTGAGCAGCATCCCAACATCACCTAGAATGATACCACAGTACAAGCAGAAAATTACTGACTTCAATAATTGGCTAAGTTTCTGGTGTCATTCTAAGGGGATCCAGTATCTGTCTGCCTGGGATGACATGATTGACATACCTCGATGCTTTGCCAGAGATGGCCTGCATCAGTCACCCCTGGGCTTCCGGATACTGGCCAAGACTCTTACCACCCCTATTGTGCCTTTTTTAGGTGGTGTTCCAAAGACCAAATTACCACTATAACAGCTACAAACAAATGCAATCTGAGCGTCATGCTGGTCAACGCTAGAATCTCAAAATGCACTCGCTCAAAGCACTCCTTAAAATGTAGAACATTGACATTTAAGCCATACCAGAGACCTGGTTCAAGGCAGCAGAAAGCAGCCCTGCAATAACTCATTCCACACCTTTCGGCCCCAGAACTTGGACCGAAGCTCCAAAGGCAGTGGTGTTTCTATATTCATAAAGGATGCGCACACCTCCAGACTGGTAGCCCAACATAATGCATCTGAGATACTTCAGGTGCAGCTAACATTGGGTAAGACAGTGATTCAGGTTGTAGCCTGCTATAGATCCTCAACCATGTCCCAAGACTCACACTCCACATTCCTAAGCACCCTGGAGAACAATACCAACCTAACACTGTCATACTGGGCGAGTTCAACTACCCCTCCATTAACTGGGAAAACTACTCATGTACCAATATACTTGCCCAAAGTTTCCTGGAATTCATTAATTCCAGTGCCTTGGACCAGCTCGTTCTTACCCCCACCAGAGGTAGCAACACCCTTGACCTGGTCATTACTAACATGGGCGACAGTTGGTCTACAGCAATAGTCAACTCCTCCCTGGTTGGATCCGACCACAGACTAATCACCTTGGAAATCCACACCCCCCCCCCACCACCACCCGCAAAGGTAACCACCATGAAAAACGTCTCCAAAGCTAACTTTTGGCTCCTAAAAACAGAGGAGGCTAACTACACGGCACCCATGCAAATGGAGATTAGTTGCATGACCGCCGAATTATACATCAATGCACTGTATGAGCGCGTACACAAATGCACGGATCTCCCCATACCAAATAGAACCAAGATGCTCTCCTCCAAAAAAAGGAAGCCAATCTGGTAGTCCCCTGCCATAAACAAACTCTACAACAGAACTGATATTGAATAAGGTGAAGTCCCAAGACTGGAAAAACTCCCTTATCAGCCTCAACAAAAAGTTGAGATCCCTCATCAAATCCTCTAAAACTAGCTATGAAAACAGAATTGCAGTAGATAGCAAAGACAATCACAAGGCCTTCTATAGTTATGTAAAAAAATCTCCATGGCAATACCCAGATTTGCTCTGAGCTACTGCACAATGGTACCTCCTATACTGAGCCAACAGATATTGCCAATATACTGGCTGACATATTCAGTGCCAACTTTACCCCACCCCCTCAAGGGACCAGTCACAATACCAGTAGATTGCCAGGCACCCAATATTACTGCTGCACAGGTTAAAACAGCACTGTCCAAGGCCAAGAATACAGCTTCTATGGGACCTGACAATATCCCCGGCTGTGTTCTACATGAACTACAGAGTGAACTAGCACATCACCTGTGTGCCAAGTTCAATTACAGCCTCACCTCAGGCTTTGCCCCTACCGAATGGTGCACTGCTACAGTCATCCCTCTCCACAAAGGAGGACCGACTACAGACCTTGGAAATTATTGCCCCATTAGCCTGATGAGTCTGACATGCAAAGCTATAGAATGCATCACCATGGACCTAATAAACAAGGATATAGGGAATCTCCAGACTCTGGATCTCACACAGTTTGGTTTTGTGAAGGGTAGATCATGCCTGCTCAACCTGGTTAACTTCTTTGAGTCAGTCACCAGAGTTGTGGATGAAGGCAAGGTGGTTCACACAGCCTACCTTGATCTGACCAAGGCCTTTGATACCATTCCTCACTCAGAAATCATAGAAAAACTCACTAAGCTAGGCATCAAAATCTATATCACTAGGTAGGTTGCAAACTGGCTCACAGGTAAAACCCACAGTGTGAAAGTAGCTGACTCCAAGTCAGACTGCCGACCAGTCACTAGTGGAGTCCCACAGGGTTCGGTCCTGGGTCCTCTCCTGTTTGTCATCTACTTCACTGAAGTCCAGGCCAACACAAAGGGACTCTGGGTGACAAAGTTCGCAGATGATTGAAAGTTGGGAACTATTATTAACTCCCCGAGTGATGTTGACATCCTACAAAAAGGCCACACTGAGACCAACGACTGGTGTCAGAACCATGGCTTTAAGTTCAATGCCAAAAATTGTGTCATCATCCCCTTTGGGAAAACCCTGGTTCCCATGAATTACCACATAGATGGTAGTCCACTGAACACAGAAGGCGTTATAAAAGATCTGGGAACACAGGTTGACAGCAACCTCTCGTTTGACCACCACATTGCCACTGTGGTCAGAAAGTCCTTCTATGCGACACATCTCATTACTACAGGTTTTGCATCCAGGAAGAAAAAGAGGTCATGGTCTCCTTCTACTCTTCCATCATTAGGCCAATCATTGAGTACAATGCTCCATTTGGCATGTACCTCACTAAACACCTGCAACAACTGGAGAGGCCGTAAAAGTACCTCACACAGAGGATCCTAGGCCTTAAACATTTGTCCTACATGGACAGACGAAAAAAAATCCAACTATTCTCTGTCTCATATCTCTGCTCGACTTACAAAGCCATACTCAGCTCTGTTAGAAATCCTACATCTAAAGAAATCCCAATTCCTCCACATCACATGCTCCAGAGACCTCAGCCTCATTACCACTATCAACAGAACATGCTGGAGGGGCAGGTTCATAACCCAGAGACTGCCCATGCTATGGAATAGACTTCCCATACATGTCAAGCAGAGCACCTCACTGGCCCTCTTCAAGAGAAATCTTGATGAGTGGATGGGAAATAGAAAATTCACCCCAGGGATTACTGCAGTGGCTTTACTGAAGAGAGGCACTGGGAACTATGGTCAGGTGGTACATTGCTAGGGTAATCCCATGAGCTAGGCTTGTAAAGGCTCCAGGGCCATTAGCCTAGTACACACCTATGAACCTATGAACCCAAGCTGCCACTGTCAACATCCAAATAAACACTATGGACACAAAGTCTAAATGACAACAATTTGTAGAGGAAATGATTCTCACCCAAAGTATTCTGCAGGAACCACCAGGGTACACCAGTGTTCTGCCTAAAGGCATCCATCATGCACAGTGATACCATCCAGCTGCCTTGAGGTAGCAGGGGCAGAGCCCTATCAAGAGTCACAATATAGGACTGCAGAGATGCATCTAATAATAAAATTAATTCAATGAGTTCTAGAACTGGATGATAAGAGACCATAAGAGGCAGTGTGCGTTCAAAATGACAGTCTCCACACTGATTCTGACAGCAGAATTTGGGTCTGTCCAAAGAGCTCAGAGGCATGCCTAAGCATGAGCATGTTTAGAACTCAGTGGTCTATGATAACTGCTCTCACTGGAGTGAACCTGGTCAGCAACCCCCTCTCACAGAAGCCAGAATCCATAGTCAGAACTGCTGTGGTTGACCAGCAGAACCGTCCTCTTGAGACACTTGTCCAGCACATGAGAGAGCAAGTTAATTTCTGGCAGTTCATGAGATCTGGCAAAGAAGCAGTATGGAGATGTCGAGGGCAATCACAAATGTTCTCCAAAATGTTGTCACCTTCTTCCTTAAAAAGGGATCTGCTAGATCTTGAAAGGTCTAGCCGAAAAGCACCACCCCCTTAAATCAAGCATCCACAATGTTGTTTCTGAGCTCCTACTCCTCAAAGGAGGATAACCTCAGTCACACCACTCTGCACAAGCACCATTCCAGGATTTCACCTCTGTCCACAGCATCAGTACATCCAAAGTTATTACAGGCCTCATGAAAGGCCACCTTAAGAATCACAAACAGAAACTTAATAAGTTTCCCCTTAAACCCAGATTCAGGGAAGTAGGTAGACTTTTCCAAGGGTTCATTCAAAATGAAGAACTGTATTTTTGACAGGTAAGGTGAATTTCAAATAGCTCTAATCCCCAGCATACCAAAAGAAGTAAACTCTTTTGCCACATCTGTCCAGGACCCCTGCTAGGCTGATAAGATTACACAGGAGAGAGCAGTACAATGTCTGGTTAGAGAATCACTCTACTCAGCCATGGACTTAAAAGTTAATCTACCTTTTTGGAGGCCAAGAAAG
Source organism: Protopterus annectens (assembly GCF_019279795.1). Classification (NCBI taxonomy): domain Eukaryota; kingdom Metazoa; phylum Chordata; order Ceratodontiformes; family Protopteridae; genus Protopterus; species Protopterus annectens. The sequence goes on along the minus strand of NC_056727.1, from coordinate 178,086,783 downwards.
CAGAGCTGATGTGTATCTAAGGTGCCAGAATGCCAGCTTTGATAAGTGGGGATGACCCAGTGCTCCTGAGCATATCATGCATACTAAGGGAACAGAGAACTAAGTCCATACCAGATGTCATAATTTGGTTGCCACCTTTGCATCTTTCCATTTCCTGACAAATAAGCCACACCCCTTTTAGCAAGCCATGCCAAGATGCACCCGTTTCTAAATGCCATATGTAGTGACTGCATGTCCGGTCTTAGATGATATGGAGCTCTAAGCAAAGGGTTTCAGGGCAGCAAAGGGTCCCAGGGCACTCCCAAGCCTGTCTAGTGTCACCCTGGCACATCCTCCAGTTCTCCCGTTTTCCTCCCATGCTTGGCTCCCCATGTTGTCCACAGCACTTTTACTTTGTTTTCTCTTACTTAGTGTTACTTATCAGCATTTTCCCCAACATCTTTTCAAAACATCCTAACTAGCCAAGATTGTACTGCAATAATTGTGCAGGAAAGAATTTAATTAAGCTGGAGGGGGTCTGGGGATAGCTAGCTCCCCAGAAACTATGGGGTTTTGAATGCTCTAGTGTGTATTTTAGAGCTTTACTCACCAATCTTTGGACAATGTCTTGAACAAAAAGAAAATCGTGACTAAGGAAAGGAAATAGCTGTTTTTTTTTTTCAATGAAGAAATAAATGTCTAAGGCTTAGCATACAAGGCTAATGACACTGTAGTTGACAATAAACTGAGTAATAGTTACCCATAAACAAAGAAGAAAATGCTTGTGAGGGTACATGAATCATATCGGGGATGACTGCTTTCCTTCCTTCCTTCCTCCCCCCCCCCTCCAAAAAAAAAGTCACTTTCTATGTATCCCTTTGGTGTTAAATTGGGATGAAAGTGAAAGGTCAAATGATCATATTCAAGCTGGCATACAGCTACACAGCATGCCTCCTTGGCCCTAACCACCAAAAGACAGACACCTTCTGTGTTCACCTTTGAAGTCAAACTAGGCCAGAAGTGAAATAAAGAGCACAAAAGCATATTTCATCTAGCAGCTGTCAGCTGTATATAACAGCATGCCTCATCACTTCTGTCCCCAGTAGACAACAACCTGTATATGCATCTAGTTTCAGATGTGAAGAGTAATTCATTCCAGCTTGTTGCTCCTACACAGTACATTGGGCCCTTGGCAAGCTAAACTGGACCTTCTTTGCGTACCTTTGAGGTGTAATTTTTGAAGAAAGTTAAACAAATAATAACTATGCAGTTCTTAGGCAACACACACACACACACACACACACACACACACACACACACACACACACACACACACAATGACTTTTTGTGCACACCTCTGAAGTTCAACTGTGAGGTAAATTAAAGAAATAATGACCACAGTATCCCCAGCTCCAGAAAAAGTATAGCGATTTCTGCTCCTATCTGTGAATGGGGTCAGTTGTAGAATAGATGGAGTCCACATTTAAAGACCATAGTAAGCCACTTATACAGCCAAGAATGATGACCTCCTGAAACTCTGACGATCTAGATGTTCTGTGATGCATTTTATGCCTTATTGTTTTCATTACTCAGGAGATTTATGTACACGTCCATTAATATTATTTTTTGAGACATACACCACTGCGTATTCTACAGGGAGATCAGGACAACATCAGTTCACCTTTGCATATCTTTCGGGTGTTAGTTGTAACCAGAGCACCTGAATAAAACCCATAAAACAAGAAGGACATGCAGAAACCACATAGATGTAGCCACAGCCAAGAAGACATATGCTAAGAGACAGCAACACAAATCACTATGCTACCATACCTATAATGTGTTCCTACTCTAAACATCCTCCTCAGATCACCAAAGACAGACACTTATTGTGTGCAATGCTGATGTTTGTGCTGGAAAGTGGAAGAAATTATGGCCAACGTACTGCTCTGATATACAGTTCAATACCACACACACATATACAAGCATAAGTCACAACTGTGATAGTTTCTTTTTTTTGCAGTGTCAGTGGTACAACAGGTAGCTGACACTGCATTGCAGGATAACGAGGGTTTGCACGCCTCAGTATTCTTACTTCCTGACCCCCACTCCAGCTTCCATAACCAAAATCTTACTTTTTTTTTAACACCATAGCTAAATCCCATTTTTTCATTAAATATAACTTCCTTCACCCTTTGATTACAAATCAACCATTTAATACAAAACATTTTTATCAATTCTTTTTAGTTTCTACTTCTGTTATTATAATATCCAAATTCAATCATGTCCATGCTTAATTTACTTCTGTGAAACCCACCAAATAATTGAAATCCCAAACCTTCTTCAATAACCTTCTACACCCTAAAAAAGCATGTTCACTAGTTCTAAATCCATTACAATACAAGCAAATTTTTTCCTTTTTCCTTTTGTAAGGCATATTCGCTTTCAATGGAAATGTTCGTATTGTCAACCTGCATAAAAAATCTTGACACTCCAACATGTCATTACATCTTCCTATTCTTGCTTTAATTGTGCTCTTTTTTTTTCTTTATGCAACTCTTTCCATGAATATATGCAAAAATACTTTTCCATAATGTTATTATACCATAATTTCATCTCGTTTTCAACCTTAACATTTATTTTCCAAAGCATAATTTTTATCTTTTCATTATTACAACATGCTCTTTTTCTTTTAAGATTGAAAAAAATAACCATTCCATTTTATATTTCAAACTTAATATCTGTGTTAAAAGATAAATGCCCTTATCCTTTAGGTACTTCATTACTTACTATAAATGTAATGATGCTGTGTAAAGTATAGAGTTTATCAAACTTAGGCCTCCTTCTTCCTAGTTAACGTATAGAATCCCCCTTTTAACTGGATTCAATCTAAAACCCCAAAGAAAGGAAAAAAATTTATATTGTACAATGACTGGCCATTAACATTCCAAAACGTGCATGCTGATTGGCCAGCCCAACTAGCGTGCCCGTTGTAAATCCGAGAATATATCAACAGAAAAAGGTCCGGTCGCCCAGACTTTTTTCCATTGGTATAGTCTTGTAGTCAGGACTCCGGACATGCCAGACAGGTAGCATGGACGAAATACAAGGGATATCAGGTATGTTATTTAAAACTAAACATGCGTACCTGATATCCCTTGTATTTCGTCCATGCTGTCTCTCTCCTACCCCTAAACTGCCCTAAAGTTTTTTTTAATTAAAAAAAAAACGGATCAACGAAGATCTTCTTTCCTCCATTGCTTACTTTCCCGAGCACTGATGTACTGGGTATCCATGGGAATGAAAGTCCGAAATGCATGCACAGTACATCAGATAAGGCTCACGGAAATGTCCAGCGGTGGAAGGACAGTACATTGCCCTTATAAAAAGACATTATTTAAGAAAAATAAGTATTTATTTCTTAAATAATGTAATTGTATAATAGCAATAACCCACGTCTGGGTGCGAGCAATGCTGGATTTAACACAAAATTCCGATAACAAGTACGGGAGGTGCAATCGGCCAAACAAAAGCAGAAGTAGTCAAATAAGACGGCCAGCACCAAAGTATCAAAAGCACATAAATGTTTTATTAGTTAGCTCATAACATCATACCAGTTTCGGCATCCCTGCCTTCTTCAGTGATGAATAACATAACAACAAAACCAACACATAACCATTTATATAGAGAACCTCTTCCACCTTCCCATGAGGGCACTTCCTATAATCTTCTCATAAATAATATATTATAAATGATCATTAAGTCCAGGGGGAAAAAAGCCCCCCCTAATTTAATAATCTCAGTATTTCTCCTTTTTGTTTAGAATGGAGTGCCAGCCAAGCTTATTACTTCTATGACTCTGAATTTGGTCAATAATAGTAAAATAAAATTTGGCAGAGCTATGGGAGATGCAGTGTCTGTAGAGAGCATTTGTCATGTTTTTGTTACGTACATCACTTAGATGTTCAGACATGTGAATTCGTAGGGGACGAGAAGTTTGTCCTATGTAGAAAGCTGAACTGGTGCAGGAAGCCAAATATATTACCCAATCACTTCCACAGTTGGCAAAAAACTTAATGTCAAAGACTTGACTGGTGTTTTTTACTGGAGAACTGTTTAGACTTGTGCACATGCTTACACAAGGTACAGTGCCCACATGAAAATGAGCCTAACAATTTATCCCCAGTGATAGTCATTTGATGGCTGGTAGTTCCCCTCGTGCAATCATGATTAAAATGTGAAAAATAAGATCTCAAAGTTTTGCCTCTTCGAAATGAGCATTTACATTTAGTACCAAGGGCCTGATACAGTTCCTTATTGGCCATCAGCATATTCCAGTTTTTAGATACCACATCCCTAATCAAATTGATGTTCTGCCCATAAGTTATAACAAATCTGATGGTCTCTGAATTATTGTCTGGTGTTTTGTTTTTATATTCCAACAAATGTATTCTCTCTTGTTTGTAAGCTCAATTACTGGCAGATAGGATATCCTGTTGTTTATAGCCCCAATCTCAAACCTGTGAATCAGGTCCTGCTGAAATGAAACGCAGTCCTCCTGTGTTGAGCATATTCTTTTGATGCGCAAAAACTGAGATTTGGGTATATTTCAGATGATATGTTGTGGATGTAGACTAGAGGCATATAACAGGTTGTTGTACTGGGGATACTTTCTAAATACCTGAGTTCTAAGTGTGTCATTTGGATTCCTTATGATCGTAACATCCAGAAAGTTAATTTGTTGGACTTCACAATTCAATGTGAATTCTATTCCCCACTTGTTATCATTTAAGTATTGTACAAACTCCAACAGGTATTGCCTGTTCGCTCGCCATACTAACCAACAGTCATCTAAAACTCTCCTCCAAATATCCATTTCATTCAGGTAAATGTTATGGATATCGTTATATATTAGATGTTCTTCAAGATATTCCATAAACAGGTCAGCATAGATGGGGGTGAATGATGCCCCCATCGATGTACCTTGTGTCTGAAAGTAACATTCTCCTTGAAAATAATAAACATTTTTAGATAAGACGTGTTCGGCCATGCATATCAAAAGTGTATTAACGCCCACTGGATATATATTGGCCCTCTCTAACCAATACTGAAGCACCTGTTGGCCCGTCCAGTGGGTGATATTGGTATAGAGAGCCTTCACATCCAGAGTACATAGTAGCCATGTGAGTTCCAATTGTGTATCTGATATAATTTTCAAAAACTGGGTTGAATCTTGTATCCTAGCTCTTATTAGATTAAACAATGGCTTCCAGTATTGTCAAAAATGCATATAATGGCTGTGTCAAAGAGCCAATACCTGAAACAATAGGCCTGCCCAGAGGTTTGTCCAGGCTTTTGTGTATTTTAGGCAGTAAATACAGAATCTGTTTCTGTGGGTCCCTCACCATCAGGTGTTGCATGACTGTATCCTTAATGATTCCTTCTTCTACTGCCTGTTGGAGAAACAAATCAATATCCCTCTTGAAATTGGGTGTGGGGTCAATAGGCATATGCATATAATGTTGAGGGTTAGACAATTGTCTATTTCCCTCAGCCAGATAATAATCCATATTCATAATGACCACTGCCCCACCCTTGTCGGCCAATAATATGACAATGTTTTTATTACTTTTTAATTCATTCAAGGCCTGTTGTTCACCAGCTATAAGTTTATGGGCAAGCTTTCTAGATTGACACAACTTGAAGTGTAGATCTTTGAGTACAGCTTGCTGAAATATTGATACCAAGGGCGCCCACAGGCAGGTGCAAGGGGGTGCACTTGCAGCCCCCTGGAAATGGCTGTCCATGAGATTAATTATCTGTTAATTAAAAAAAAAATTTGCATCCAGTCCCGTCCGTTTTTATCTTCTGCATCTGTTCCAGTGACGTTGCCTGGGGGGGGAAAGAGGGGCAGTCCTCCCTGGATGGCACTTTTGGGAATGTGACATTTACTTTAGTTTAAATTTAAAAAAAATGTTTTTTAATGGTCATTCTTCTTTAAGAATGGTCTCATAGCATCACCGTTCTTCCGGTCCGGTTGCACAGACATGTTATTCTTCCTGTCCTCCCGCGCAATTTTAAGTATACTACAGTGGTTTTCTTGCCAACGAGTGTTCAGTTCATTCACAGGAAGTGTGTGTGTGTGAATTTCAATCATTTTCTTCTTCACCTGTTCCCAAGTAAGTCCACAAGTGTTCAATTCGTTTACAGAAGTGTATGTGTTTATATGGTATAGTATGGTGCAGTGCATAGCCTAAATACATTATTACAATGCAAAATATACACTGAAATCACTTCATTCGAAGCCTTTAATTGGATAGCTAGTAATATGGCCAATATATCCTGGTCTGGACATGTTACCATGTTTGTTTGCTCAGTTGTACCATTTTAATTTCATTTATAAGTCTGCAGTTGAAACATTTGCTAGGCAAATTGTCGCCACTTACAAATTAGTATGTGCAAGTAACCAGTACTGTTTAATGCTGTTGAGATTGCCTAACTGCACTACTGTAGCTGTTTAGTCGGTGTGTATCACTATGTGCTTAAAGTTACTTTTACAAAGCAGAATGAAAGCCGGCAGTAAGGCCAGGCTGAGTATAGACTGGCGAGCTGTCGCCATTTCAATAAACGTGCTTAACTGGTGTGGGAATCTCACTGGGTAACATTAATTATTAGAATATGACTTGTATATTTTATGTCAGGATGTAAGGAAAATGTGTAGCTTGTATATTGAGGTATATGTTTAACTTTTTCTATCTTTGTCGTACCAAATACGTGTATTGTAGAAATGTGTAATGCATTTCGAAGTTAAATTTAGTCATTTTCTTATTGCATTTTTTGCAAGGGAACACAGCCACGCTGTTTGTTCCGCAGATTTGTTCTTGCTTCCACCTCTGTTTAACCACAGTTGCAGAAACCAACTCATCCCTGAAGGAGCTTGCTCTGTTGTTTGTAAAAGAGAACCCTATGCCTGAGACATATGTGAGAAGTTATTTTTGTTAACATTTATTACTTTAATTTTTTTGCCAGCCTCTAAAGTCCATCTTCGCTTTAATCGACTTGTTTTGAAGTTTTCATTGACCACCATAAAATGCTTTTACTGGTGGTGTGATAGGATGTGGCCTTTCTCCCATTTCTGTAGTCAACAGAATAAATGCAGGACGCACTGCATGTTTTATTAGCAAAACTTGTATAATTGGAATTTCTGAATATTTGCCTTTATATTTTCATTTTGCATGCAATGTTCTTAAGAAATTGCTTTGTGCATTCGAAATTCTTGAGTTCGCAAATGTGGTAAAAGTAAGCTGGGAATTATTGATCTATGGTGTATATCTTAATAAATTCTGTTGTGAAAAATTAGTAGCAATAATATTAAAACAGAAACATATATTTTTTATTCAGTAAAGGCATTGCTAGGTTGTAGTAACATTAATGGCTGTTATGTCATTTCTATGGGAAGTTAAGAGAGTCATTCTGTGTGTATTTTCAGTTTTTTTTGGGGGGGTCACCTTAAAATTGTGTCGTTAACATGCTGCATAAGAACAAAAAAACTAAATGGTTTAGCAGCATCATTAACACATTTTCATATACATTTTAAACATGTGCCAGACTACTGAATTATGGTGAAGTTTACAAATTGGTTGCAGTAATGTTCTGGAATTCAAATAGTTTTTAACAGCTTGAACGCATCTATTTTAATAATTACCAAACAAAAGTCCAATGACCAACAGTTCGGTGTGATGTTTATGTATAATCTACTATATGTGTGATTGTTGACTAATGTCATTTGCATTCTGGGTATATTCAGTTACAGCAGAAATGTCACGTCTGGCTATGACTTATTAAAATTCAGTGTCCTTTTGCTTTTGGCATGGTGTGCCATGCTAACCTTATGAAGTTGTTTTGCCAGTAGCCAGTATACTGGCTTTAACTGTTTACATTGCCTTTTGACTGACTGGCTGCTTCTATGTCTGTGCTTGATTGTTGTTAGTTTTTAGCAAATCTGCATACTAAGGAGGGAGATGGATGCATACCTCATTAGTTAATGATCTTTGTGACGGTAGACATGTTGAATGCATGCTACACTTTTGTTTAATTTCTCTGCCATGCTATCCCATAGCTACATATATCAGTACTGCTGTTGACTTAGTGGTGCCATTTGCAGCAGCCATACTTGAAATTCTTGGTAGAGTTGACCATTTTTCTCTCCAGATTATTCTCCATGCTTAAAATGTCTTCAAAAATATTCAGACTTCATGCTTTTATTCATTTGGTGTTTACTAAACAAAGCAGAAATGCAAGCAAACTCCACCCCCCCAACACAACCCAAATGACACACAGCCCACATGTGCCACTCAGCCACTGCCCATAAGGCTTAACGTACCCAACACTCTAGTCATAGGTGACTCTATAGTCAGGCACACTGATGTTCCACTCACCAGGCTAAACAAGGAGAAAGTTACTGTCAGCTTCCTGTCAAGTGCCACGATCCACCACATAATGCACGCACTCATGTCACTCCACAACAAGTACAAATATGACACTGTCATTGCCCATGTTGGTGTGAATGACCTGAGACGTATCTCCCTGGACTACATGAAGAGACGTGGAGGAGCTCTCCGATCTTGTAGTCCAGGCAGGTATGACCCTAGCCCTGAGTAGCATCCTGCCATCACCCAGAATGATACCACAGTACAAGGACAAAATGATTGAGTTCAACAATTGGCTAAGCTTCTGGTGTCATTCTAAGGGGATCCAGTATTTGTCTGCCTGGGATGACATGATTGACATACCACAATGCTTTGCTAGAGATGGCCTGCACCTGTCGCACTTGGGATTCCAAATACTGGCTAAGGCTCTTGCCACCCCTATAGTGCCTTTTTTAGGCAAGGTTCAAATTACAAATTCACCACCATAACAGGCACAAGCAAGCAAAATCTGAGGGTAATGCTACTCGATGCTAGAAGTCTAAACCTCAAAATGCACTCACTCGAAGCACTCCTTAAAATGGAGAACATCGACATCTGTGTAGTGACAGAGACCTGGTTCAAAGCTCCAGAGAGCACCCCTGCGTTACCAGGCTATAATTCATTCATGGTAAATGGGAAGAAATTACCAAGTAATGGGATACTGGAATGGCTGGGGGAGCTGTGTATGGGAAAGGAAACTTCATGTTATATAACAGTCTGAACATATTTATAATGGCTTCCATAGTATAATGCATCAAATCACACCCTCTAAAACCATCCGTTTCTGTGAGCAGTAAGACAGCATGACAGTTTTTTTTTAACCTAAGCATTTCTTTATTTCATTTTGTTGACTGGCTGGATATCATTAAGGTGCATTTAAAAACAGTGGACAAACTGCATTCACTGTTATACAGAGAATAAGAATGAAAAAGATAGTGCTGTATATTCTGGAATTCTGATGAGTGCTGCAATGCAATTTAATATTTGATGATGATGAATTCAGTACTGTACTTGCTTGGCTCGGCGTATCACTTGGTTGTCTGCTTTCCCTCCCCTTATTTTCAGAGTTATTTTCATACATTTTCTTTGTAACATACAACAATAAGTAAGAGAATACATATTAAAAAGTGTATTTTTGATGGGATGTAACCTCATTTGAACAATTTTGAAAGCATTTTGTAGATGGAACTTTTTCTGGGCTTAGGGGGTTTCATTCTTCCTGTTAAATTAATATTCATATTTCTTTAATATTTAAAGTTAATAACTAGAAAAGACTGTGCAAGGCACCATAGGCAATTCATGCTTCAAGGGGAGTAGGCCTTGAATTTGTAGATCATCATCATCATCATCATCATCATCATCATCTTTTGGCTGTTCCCGTTAGGGGTCGCCACAGCGGATCATCTCTTTCCATTTCTTCCTATCCTCTGCATCTTGCTCTGTCACACCAACCACCTGCATGTCCTCTCTCACCACATCCATAAACCTTATCTTAGGCCATCCTCTTTTCCTCTTACCTGGCGGCTCCATCCTTAGCATCTTTTTCCCAATATACCCAGCATCCCTCCTCAGCACATGTCCAAACCAACGCAGTCTCGCCTCTCTTGCTTTGTCTGCAAACTGTCCAACCTGAGCTGACCCTCTAATATACTGATTCCTAATCCTGTCCATCCTAGTCACACCGAGTGCAAATCTTAACATCTTTAACTCTGCCAAATCCAGCTCGTGACTCCTGCCTTTTTGTCAATGCCACTGTCTCCAACCCATATAACATAGCTGGTCTCACTACCCTCTTGTAGACCTTCCCTTTTACTCTTACTGGTACCCGTCTGTCACAAATCACTCCTGTCACTCTTCTCCACCCATTCCAGCCTGCCTGTACTCTCTTCTTCACCTCTCTTCCACACTCACCATTACTCTGAACTGTTGATCCCAAGTACTTAAACTCATCCACCTTTACCAACTCGACTCCCTGCATCCTCACCATTCCACTACCCTCCCTCTCATTTACACACATATATTCTGTCTTAGCCCTGCTGACCTTCATTCCTCTCCTCTCTAAAGCATATCTCCACCTCTCCAATGTCTCCTCAACCTGGTCCCTACTCTCACTACATATCACAATGTCATCGGCAAACATCATAGTCCACGGGGCCTCCTATCTGATCTCATCTGTCAACCAGTCCAACACCACTGCAAATAAGACAGGGCTCAGAGCTGATCCTTGATGTAATCCCACCTCCACCTCAAATGGATCTGTCATGCCCACTGCAGTCCTCACCACTGTCACACTACCCTCGTACATATCCTTTACCACTCTTACATACTTCTCTGCCACTCCCGACTTCCTCATACAATGCCACAACTCCTCTCTAGGCACCCTATCATATGCTTTCTCCAAGTCCACAAAGACACAATGCAACTCCTTCTGACCTTCTCTGTATTTCTCCAACAACACTCTCAGAGCAAACATTGCATCTATAGTGCTCTTTCCTGGCATGAAACCATACTTCTGATCACTAATCATCACCTCCCTTCTTAACCTAGCTTCTACTACTCTTTCCCATAACTTCAAGCTGTGACTGATCAGTTTTATCCCTCTGTAGTTACTGCAGCTCTGCACATCACCCTTATTATTAAAGATAGGTACCAAAAAACTGTTTCTCAACTCCTCAGGCATCCTCTGACTTTCCAAAATTTCATTAAACAATCTAGTTAAAAATTCCACTGCCATTTCTCCTAAGCACCTCCATGCTTCCACTGGTATGTCATCTGGTCCAACAGCCTTTCCATTCTTCATCGTCTTCTTATCTGTCCTTACTTCCTCCTTGCTAATCTGTTTCACTTCCTGATTCACTATCCCCACATCATCAACCTTCTCTCTCTCATTCTCTTCATTCATCAGCCTCTCAAAGTACTCTTTCCATCTACTCAACACACTCTCCTCTCTTGTGAGTACGTTTCCCTCACTGTCCTTTATCACCCTTACCTGCTGCACATCTTTCCCAGCTCTGTCCCTCTGTCTAGCCAATCGGTACAGGTCCTTTTCTCCCATTTTTGTGTCTAATCTCTCATACAACTCTTCATATGCCTTATCCTTGGCCTTCGTCACCTCTCTCTTTGCCATGCACCTCATCTCCTTATACTCATGTCTACTTTCTTCATCTCTTTGACAATCCCAATTCTTCTTCGCCAGCCTCTTCCTATACTCAACTGTACTTCCTCATTCCACCACCAGGTCTCCTTGAAAACACTGAAATATAAAGTTGTTTTCTAGCAACAACCTCTTCAGTAGTTTCAGATATCTTTAATATGTAATTATTCAGATTACTTTTACTTCTGCAGAGATTGTGCATATAGACTGATATTGGTGGATTGTAATGACAGAAGTTCGAGTGGCTTTTTATGGTTGAAGTGTTCTGAACTGGGCAGTTTGCCATTATTAGTCCATATGTTTTGTTCCATTGCTTACTAGAAAAATGTTCAAAACTAAATTTATAGCATACTATAACAAGTGGTGCTATTATACAGGGGATATAATTCAATTATATATTATAATTAATACAGTCAGAAACATGAATCAAAAAACTTTTGCATGGTCAAAAAATGTGTGCAAGGGCCTATGATTTGAAAACAGTCCAAAGGTAAACTTAACCTGCCACTGGCCAGATGCATTTTCTTTGAATGCAGGTTTCAGTGTTGTTTCATTGAATGTGGGTTTCAAAGGTAGAGAAGTTTTAATGCTAAGTCTCTTTTCATTGTAAGACACTTGCTTTGTTTAGTAAATGTCTATCAGTGTTTGTGCTATAAAATTTGAAATAAAAGTTGTAAATGAAATCCAAATATCTGTAATCATTGTAGAAGTAAAGCATAAGACAGTATGCACACTGAGAGATTTGAACAGTGTCTATGACATATGGGGAGAAATAGCCAAGTAATGGGACACTGGAATGGCTGCATGGGCGGAGGGGTGGGGTGGGGGTGGGGCTGCATGGACGGGGCTTGGGTTTGCATCCCCCTGCAAAAAATCCTGTGGGCTCCCTTGATTGATACATATTTATTAATTGAAGGAGTAAACTCAGACTTCAAAAACCTGAAACCAGTAGATCTATGAGAGAAAACCCTATTACCAAAAAATAGCCTTAAGTTAAATCTACGGCAAAACTCTAGAACATCATTAACCATATCATTTTCATCATTAAAGAAACCAGGAACATAATTAAGATCTTTATTACGTAAGTGTTTTTGTTCATCTGTTATTTCCACTGAGGAAATGTTACGGATATTATAATCATGCTCTACCGGGTCATCAATGTTTGTAATAGACCTTCTACCGTGTCTGTTCTGGTGTTTTCTGCCACCCCTGCTCCTGCCATGTCTAAAGGGTGGTCCAAGCTTCGTTGTTTCTTCGGGATGGGTGATTCTTGTGTTAGGACCCTCTGTGTCTGTGGCTGATGATTCTTCTCCCGAGGTACTACTATAATTCATGCTTGTCTTTTTGAGGATAGATCTTGATCTTTTCCTCTTTGATCCTACCATTGATTTATCAGTATCCAAAAACTTAACATTTTTTGGTATTCAAATGGTTTCCCCCTCTGGTAGTCCTCCAGATCTCTATTGAACTTGTGCATCTTTTTCTCCTTCATTTGTTTCTCAAAACTCAATAAGTCCTTTGTAAGCTTATTCAAGCATGTAACCTAATGGGGCTGACTCTCATGGTCCTTTAGTTCCTCACATACCCCTTTCACCTCCCTGATATTCACATGAATCATTCGTTCATAATAACTGGTTAAAACCTGAATGAATGTCATTGAGGCATTTTGTTCTGTTAAGCCCCATTCTTTTATTAATGTTTCATCCATCACGACCATCAATGGTTGTATTTTCATCCACAGCCCCCGCGAGGTAATATTTTTACTTTGATAAGCTTTGAATAGTCTGAGATGCCAAACATTTGTACATAGTGTTTTCATGCTTTTGCCCAGTTTATGAAATAATTGATTGCAGCCGTCAACTGGATCCATCTTTTCTTTATCTAAATTCTCATCATCAGGGCTTGTCAGGCCAAATACTCGTATATCATTCTTATCGGCACAAACGCCCTGTAAAATAGCGTCCAGATCCATGACAATAAGCTTCATAATCAATAAATACTTCAGTCGTAAATAGAATATAACACTACAATAATACGCATTAATCAGACATCCCGTAGCATATACGTCACCAAGGATTAGTCAGTACTCTCTACAAACTACTCAAATCTATCAATCCCAAAAATAGTGTATAAAACACCAATAATGTATATATAAATAATACCCCCTGGGGCCTATCGGTATTCAATAAACCATTGGTGAATATCCAGGTGATGGACTATCCCCCCATAGAAAATTATGTCTGTTAATGGGGTAAATTTATTAGACGTATTCAGGAGCTATCTGCCCAGACGGCAGAATCCGAACAACCCCAGATAACTATATACTATATTAGCCAACCAAAGGCCTATGATTTTCATGTCACCAACCAGCATTAAATATTACATCGTAAATGCAGGTCTATATACAAGCCCTATCAGATGTTAACAAAACCAGTATATGTTAGGATTAATATAAGTCCATACATACACAAATCTTAATGGACCAACAATTACCATATATTTAAACACTTTGTCATTCCTGAAAAAGATGGCATTTGGAGCTTAATTTTATAAAAAAATACAACAATTTAGTTTGCAATGACCTTTCAGTCATTCAAATAAATTCCTATTGGTCCAGAAAACAGCTCCACTTGTTCCACAGTAACCTTGCACCAAGAGGGCTAAATATAAAATTATGTATCAATAAGCATTTTCTACGCATGTGTATAGTATGAGACCACAATCTCCATAAACTCCTGATTGGGGTTAAGATGCCAAATACCTAATATTGTTTGAAAAAAATATATTCCTTAAGCTTCAAATAACATTTCGATGTCCCAATAACCAAAATAATTTATACTTGTTCAATACTATCACCCAACATGAAGCTGTTCCTGTTTTCGTCTTCGCAGCTTAACATATATATAAAGAAAAGAGTGTCCATTGAAATCAGAATGTTGTATACAATACCCAAATAGGCTGTTAAACATCCCAATCACACATACATTTGTGTTGCCCCCAAAAAAGTTTTTATAGTTTTGTAATAAGTTCCATATAGCACATATAAATGTAGAATGTTTAACACCTAGTCAGACCTAAACTTAGTGTTGTTAAACTATGAATACGTTCAGCTTAAAAAATCCATTTCACTACCCAACCGACAGTTACTCAGCTAGATAGTACATAGATGTATTCCACATTAGCAATCTATCTGGAAAAGGCACTTAAATCAAGGAGTATTAGTACCAAACATCTTCCTCCTAAATCATACCCCTTCATTCAATAAAATAGTATACTTGTTAACAAAGCATACTAGCAACATGCACATGTACATGATGTTAACATACTAGGCCAATCATCGTTGGCATATATTCCAAGTTCAACATTAGTATTTGGAAGTTCATATCCCATTCTTTCATATAAAAAGTACGATAACGTTAATTTCCTCATAGATCAGTTCTTATGCTGAGAATAAGTCCCCACATCGCTAAATGTCATCGCAAATGTATTCATACAAAAAGCTGCACGATCCAAAACACTAGTCATAAATCAAAAGACATTACACTGCAACTGTCCCAAACACAATCCATTACACCGCCATCTTAGAGATGTATTCCATCCACGTAAAACAAACCAGTTCCCACAGAAAGATACGCTGGCCCACCAAACAATTGGAAAAAATGGTGCTGACAGTATCTGGATAGCAGGCCACAGTTATTCCTTGTAAGCCCAAATAGATATCGCACAGTTCTGGCCACCAAACAAAATTCATCGTCTCAAAAGGCTTACTGGTTCCCCAAAAGATACGTTCTCTCGCAACCGAAAATGGTGTAGAATTAAAATGAGTCACCCAAATCAGTCCAACAAAGTTAGAATTGGCATAAGACACTCCAGTCCAAAAAACAGAATAACTCCGCTCCACTGAAGATCCAAAGGTTTCCAATGGTTTCTAAAGGCAAGCAACAAGCCTGAAGAGAGCTGAACTCCGTTCAGCCACAAACACACAAGGTGCTGACACTAAGCCAACAGCGAGGCTTCCAACAAAAGATAACACAAAATTCCACTCACAAGTACGGCAGGTGCAAACGGCCAAACAAAAGCACAAGTAGTCAAATCACATGGCCAGCACTAAAGTGTCAAAAGCACACAAATGTTTTATTAGTTAGCTCCTAACATCACACTGGTTTCGGCATCCCTGCCTTCTTCAGGGACGAATAAGATAACAACAAAACCAACACATAACCATTTATATAGAGAACCTCTTCCACCTTCCTGTTAGGTCACTTCCTATAATCTTCCGGTAAATAATATATTATAAATGATCATTAAGTCCAGGGGAAAAAAGATCCCCTAATTTAATAATCCAGTATTTCTCCTTTTTGTTTAGAATGGAGTGCCAGCCAAGCTTATTACTTCTATGACTCTGAATTTGGTAAATAATAGTAAAATAAAATTTGGCAGAGCTATGGGAGATGCAGTGTCTGTAGAGAGCATTTGTCATGTTTTTGTTACGTACATCACTTAGATGTTCAGACATGTGAATTCGTAGGGGACGAGAAGTTTGTCCTATGTAGAAAGCTGAACAGGTGCAGGAAGCCAAATATATTACCCAATCACTTCCACAGTTGGCAAAAAACTTAATGTCAAAAACTTGACTGGTGTTTTTACTGGAGAACTGTTTACACTTGTGCATATGCTTACACAAGGTGCAGTGCCCACATGAAAATGAGCCTAACAATTTATCCCCAGTGATAGTCATTTAATGGTTGGTAGCTCTCCTCGTGCAATTATGTTTAAAATGTGAAAAATAAGATCCCAAAGTTTTGCCTCTCTCGAAACGAGTATTAACGTTTAGAACCGAGGCCCTGATACAGTTCCTCATTGGCCATCAGCATATTCCAGTTTTTAGATACCACATCCCTAATCAAATTGATGTTCCACCCAGATGTTGTAACAGATCTGATGGTCTCTGAATTATTGTCCTGTGTTTTGTTTTTATTTTCCATCAAATGTATTGCCTCTTGTTTGGAAGCCCAATTGCTGGCAGACTGGAAATCCTGTTGTTTATAGCCCCCACTCTCAAACCTGTGAATCAGGTCCTGCTGAAATGAAACGTAGTCCTCCTGTGTTGAGCATATTCTTTTGATGCGCAAAAACTGAGATTTGGGTATATTTCGAATGATATGTTGTGGATGTAGACTAGAGGCAAATAACAGGTTGTTGTACTGGGGATACTTTCTAAACACCTGAGTTCTAAGTGTGTCATCTGGATTCCTTATGATCATGACATCCAGAAAGTTAATTTGTTGGACTTCACAATTCAATGTGAATTCCATTCCCCACTTGTTATCATTTAAGTATTGTACAAACTCCAACAGGTATTGCCTGTCCGCTCGCCATACCAACCAACAGTCATCTAAAAATCTCCTCCAAATATCCATTTCATTCAGGTTAAATGTTATGGATATCATTATATATTAGATGTTCTTCAGGATATCCCATAAACAGATCAGCACAGATGGGGGAGAATGATGCCCCCATCGTTGTACCTTGCGTATGCCAGTAACAAGTTGCTGTGATGGCTTAGTGGTTAACTGCTGTGACTATAGTGTACAGGGTCCTGGGTTCAAGCCCTGCAAAGGCTGTTTATTGGGGTTGGGAGGGTGGCTTAATGGCTAAGGTGTTTGCTTTACAAACACAAGGTGCAGGGTTTGAGTCTCACAAGGGATAATTTGCTAGGCTTAAAATGGCTCGCAAGGGCAGTTAACTTAGTACTAAACTATGAACCTATGAACATTCTCCTTGAAAATAAAAAAACATTTTTATATAAGACGCGTTCGGCCATGCATATCAGAAGTGTATTAAAGCCCAAGGGATATATATATTGGCCCTCTCTAACTAATACTGAAGCACCTGTAGGCCCACCCAGTGGGGGATATTGGTATACAGAGCCTTCACATCCAGCGTACATAGTAGCCAATTGTTCTAATTGTGTATCTGATATAATTTTCAAAAATTGAGTTGTATCCTGTATCCTAGCTCTTATCAGATTCAACAACGGCTTCAAGAATTGTGTCAAAAATGCTGATAACGGCTCTGTCAAAGAGCCAATACCTAAAACAATAGGCCTGCCCGGAGGTTTGTCCAAGCTTTTGTCTATTTTAGGCAGTAAATACAGAATCTGTTTCTGTGGGTCCCTCACCATCAGGTGTTGCATGACCGAGGCCCTGATACAGTTCCTCATTGGCCATCAGCATATTCCAGTTTTTAGATACCACATCCCTAATCAAATTGATGTTCCGCCCAGATGTTGTAACAGATCTGATGGTCTCTGAATTATTGTCCTGTGTTTTGTTTTTATTTTCCATCAAATGTATTGTCTCTTGTTTGGAAGCCCAATTGCTGGCAGACTGGAAATCCTGTTGTTTATAGCCCCCAATCTCAAACCTGTGAATCAGGTCCTGCTGAAATGAAACGTAGTCCTCCTGTGTTGAGCATATTCTTTTGATGCGCAAAAACTGAGATTTGGGTATATTTCGAATGATATGTTGTGGATGTAGACTAGAGGCAAATAACAGGTTGTTGTACTGGGGATACTTTCTAAACACCTGAGTTCTAAGTGTGTCATCTGGATTCCTTATGATCGTGACATCCAGAAAGTTAATTTGTTGGACTTCACAATTCAATGTGAATTCCATTCCCCACTTGTTATCATTTAAGTATTGTACAAACTCCAACAGGTATTGCCTGTCCGCTCGCCATACCAACCAACAGTCATCTAAAAATCTCCTCCAAATATCCATTTCATTCAAGTTAAATGTTATGGATATCATTATATATTAGATGTTCTTCAGGATATCCCATAAACAGATCAGCACAGATGGGGGAGAATGATGCCCCCATCGTTGTACCTTGTGTATGCCAGCAACAAGTTGTTGTGATGGCTTAGTGGTTAACTGCTGTGACTATAGTGTAAAGGGTCCTGGGTTCAAGCCCTGCAAAGGCTGTTTATTGGGGTTGGGAGGGTGGCTTAATGGCTAAGGTGTTTGCTTTACAAACACAAGGTGCAGGGTTTGAGTCTCACAAGGGATAATTTGCTAGGCTTAAAATGGCTCGCAAGGGCAGTTAACAGTACTAAACTATGAACCTATGAACATTCTCCTTGAAAATAAAAAACATTTTTATATATGACGCGTTCGGCCATGCATATCAGAAGTGTATTAAAGCCCGAGGGATATATATATTGGCCCTCTCTAACTAATACTGAAGCACCTGTAGGCCCACCCAGTGGGGGATATTGGTATACAGAGCCTTCCCATCCAGCGTACATAGTAGCCAATTGTTCTAATTGTGTATCTGATATAATTTTCAAAAATTGGGTTGTATCCTGTATCCTAGCTCTTATCAGATTCAACAACGGCTTCAAGAATTGTGTCAAAAATGCTGATAATGGCTCTGTCAAAGAGCCAATACCTAAAACAATAGGCCTGCCCGGAGGTTTGTCCAAGCTTTTGTCTATTTTAGGCAGTAAATACAGAATCTGTTTCTGTGGGTCCCTCACCATCAGGTGTTGCATGACTGTCTCCTTAATGACTCCTTCTTCTACTGCCTGTTTGGGAAACAAATCAATATCCCTCTTGAAATTGGGTGTGGGGTCAATAGGCATATGCATATAATGTTGAGAGTTAGACAACTGTCTATTTCCCTCAGCCAGATAATAATCCATATTCATAATGATCACTGTCCCACCCTTGTCAGCCTGTAATATGACAATGTTTTTATTACTTTTTAATTCACTCAAGGCCTGTTGTTCACCAACTGCAAGGTTTTAGGCAAGCATTCTAGATTGACACAACTTGAAGTGTAGACCTTTGAGTACAGCTTGCAGAAATATTGATACATATTTATCCACTGGAGGAGTAAACGCAGACTTCAAAAACCTAAAATCAGTAGATCTATGAGAGGAAACAATATTATCAAAAAATAGTCTTAAGTCTATGGCAAAACTCTAGAACATCACTAACCATATCATTCTCATTAGTAAAGAAACCAGGAACATAATTAAGACCTTTATTAAGTGTTTTTTTAAGTGTTTTTGTTCATCTGTTATTTCCACTGAGGAAATGTTATGGATATTATAATCATGCTCTACCGGGTCATCAATGTTTGTTAATAGACCTTCTACCATGTCTATTCTGGTGTTTTCTGCCACCCCTGCTCCTGCCATGTCTAAAGGGTGGTCCAAGCTTCGTTGTTTCTTCGGGATGGGTGATTCTTGTGTTAGGACCCTCTGTGTCTGTGGCTGATGATTCTTCTCCCGAGGTACTACTATAATTCATGTTTGTCTTTTTGAGGATAGATCTTGATCTTTTCCTCTTTGATCCTACCATTGATTTATCAGTATCCAAAAACTTAACATTTTTTTGGTATTCAAATGGTTTCCCCCTCTGGTAGTCCCCCATATCTGTATTGAAATTGTATATCTTTTTCTCCTTCATTTGTTTCTCAAAACTCAATGACTCCTTTGTAAGCTTATTCAAGCATGTAACATAATGGGGCTGACCCTCATGATCCTTTAGTTCCTCACATACCCCTTTCACCTCTCTGATATTCACATGAATCATTTGTTCATAATAACTGGTTAAAACCTGAATGAATGTCATTGAGACATTTAGTTATGCTAAGCCCCATTCTTTTATTAATGTTAAACCCATCTTGCCCACCAGTGGTTGCATTTTCACCCTCAACCCCCTCAGGGTATTATTTTTACTTTGATAAGCTTTGAATAGTCTGAGATGCCAAACATTCATAGAATATAACACTATAATAATACGCATTAATCAGACATCCCGTAGCATATACGTCACCAAGGATTAGTCAGTGCTCTCTACAAACTATTGAAATCTATCAATCCCAAAAATAGTGTATAAAACACCAATAATGTATATATAAATAAATACCCCCTGGGGCCTATCAGTATTCAATAAACCATTGGTGAATATCTAGATGATGGACTATGTCCCCATAGAAAATTATGTCTGTTAATTGGGTAAATTTATTGGACTTAAGAGCTATCTACCCAGACAGCAAAATCCTAACAACCCCAGATAACTACATACTATATTAGCCAACCAAAGGCCTATGATTTTCATGTTCACCAACCAACATTAAATAGTAAATCATAAAGGCAGGTCTATATACAAGCCCTATCGGATGTTAACAATATCTGTATAAGTTACGATTAATATAAGTCTATGCATATACAAATCTTAATGGACCAACAAGTACCACATATTTAAACACTTGGTCAGTCCCAAAATGCCAGTAGCTTCTCTCTTCAATGTCTGCAGGTGGCACAATTGAACTGCTTGCATTTATGGATGTGTTTCATGTTGTGCTCCTCTACAACAGGGTAAACACAATGTTGAAAAGTCTTAGTAGGAATGTGACAGCCAGAGACATGCTCTGTAAGTCTGCATCTGGGCACCAAGCACTGGTCCTTTGAAATAATATCAGTCAGGGTCAAGACTTGAATTGTTTGAGTGGCAGAATACACCTGCCAGGCCCAGTGACTATGAATGCTTATGCAGATGATGCATGACATCAGAGCATGCACTGTCAACAGAAACATGCAACCCAAGCTTTGGATCTTCAAAGAAAACTGCCAGATGTGAAATTATAACTTTGAACACTGGGGCTGCCATAAGTACTAAGAGGTATAGTAGGGTCCAGTCCTTGCCCATCTACTGTGCCACTACCCAAACTATAAAAAACTTGCTGGGTCCTTGATGCAGAAAGGAACAACAAACAACGAACAGTGTACAACTCTTCCACATTAAGGACAACTGTCAGAGTTGGGCTTAGAGAACATTTCTTTTCATTTGAAGAGACTGCCCAGACCAGGAACACTTGCAGAAAGTCTCCTGAACTAGTCCAACATCCTGCAATCCAGACAGGCCACACATAAAAGTGCTTGCTCCCTTAAGGGATCTGCTATAATTGCTAGCACCTTAATAATCACTCTTGATGCAGTGGGGAGACCATTTCATAGCACATTGCACTGAAAGTGATGTTCACCTACAGCAACGTAAAGAAACTTCCACTATCACAGAGCCTTGTGTCAATGGTGATATGACTCCCTGCAGAACCTCCATTCAAAATTTCACTTACCAGATATGCTCAATGAAGCTGCAGAGGAACAAGGAAGAAAAGGAGTCTTCTGCCCCCTTTGGAACAAGAAAAACTTCAGACATATCTTCCTGGACTATACCAAGAGAGACATGGAGTTCTCAAAATGTGACTACGGCAGGTATGAACCTAGCCTTGAGCAGCATTTCACCATTGCCAAGAATGAAGCTGCAATACCAATCAAAAGATAGCTGATTCAACAACTGGCTTAGCTTCTCATGTCATTCAAGGAAGGTCCAACATATACCAGCCTGGGATGATATGGCACAGTCCTAACTGCTTTGCTAAAGATGGCCTGCACCTATCTTCCCCAAGGTTTTCATATAGTGGCTAAAGCAATGTCCACCGACCGTGTCATTTTTAGGCAATGCCAGTTTTCAAAAGCCTCCAACGCCACAAAACAGAATCCAGATAATAAAAGGATTGCTGCTCAATGCTAAGAGCCTCAACACAAAAATCTTGCTCTCTACAGGCACTGTGTCTTGGAATGCATAGAAAGCACAGACATACATTATCACAAAGACTTGGTTCAAGACCATTGAGAGCATACCACCACTGAAGGGTTTTCAACATCTGCCACATGTTCAAGCTCACTGCACTGCACTGCACTAAAGGTGGCAATGCCTCTATATTCATAAAGCATAAATCTCACCTGCAGGCTTGTTAGACAGGATAATGACCTGAAACTCCTCCATGTCCAACTTACCATTAACAAAACCCTTATCACATCATAGACAACTATAGGACCTTTCTCTTAACCCCCCCTTGTCCAAATCTCCTATCAGACTCCAACTAACCCTCCATCAACTGGGAAACTTTCACATCCCTTAACATGTATGCCCAAAGATTTCTGGACATCAGAAATGCAAGCTTTCTGGACTAGTTATTCTGTGCCCAAAGAAGAGGAAACAAAATCCTGTACTTGGTCCTCACCAATATGGGACAGCTCTACTCCCTATCAGTTGTAACTTCCTTCCTAGTCAAATCAGACCATAAAATCAGTCAAATTCATTAAAAGACTGAAGCAACAAGCATCTTCAACTACTTAAGCATTTAGAGATTATGTAAAGGCTAATCAACTAAGACAGAGCAATACCTGGCTAAATTCAGCATCCCCCTCCAATATGATGACTCAACTGCATATGCAGACTCCTTTACCACCAAATTCTATGCATATCTAATTAGTTGCATACATGCATTTATCCCCCTCCAAAGCAAAAGCAATGCTAAATTTAAAAATAAACAGTTATGGTTAGAAAATAACTAACTGCTCACAATAACAGATGTAACCCTCAAGATGCCAAAAATGCTCTTGCTAAACTTAACATGAAACTCTGGTTCCTGATGAAATCAACTAAAATAGACAGGAAGTAAGAAAAGCCACTCAGGCAAAAGACAACCATAAAGTCTTCTTAAACTAAGTTAGAAATCTCAGAAATAATGCCCAGTATTGCACAGAGCTAAAACATACTTAGACTCCCACAGAGAACATAGCTAATCCACTAGCAGATACATTTAGATCTAACTTCACCTCCTCTCAACCTACATTCCCATATCACATACCTCCATCTTCATCCCTCCCCAAATTTCCCAAGAAAAAGTCCTCAAAGCACTTTCCAAAGGTCAAGAACACGACTTCTATGGGACAAGGTAATATACCAGGCTGCCTACTGACTAGCCTAAAACAGGACCAGTCAGTTTCCCTACAGAGGCTATTCAATATCAGACCCAAAATAGGCTTTGTGCCAGAAGAATGGAGAATAGCAACAGCTGTCCCCTGCACAAAAGTGGGGCATCAACTGACCAGGATAATTATAGACCCATAGGTCTGAACAACGTCATCAGTAAGGCTATGGAGAGGATCATTACAGAACTAATAAACAAGGACATGGGTAACCTACAGACACTTGACCCAAGCCATTTTGGTTTGTCAAGGACAGATACTCCCTGCTTAATCTGGTTGGCTTATTCAAAAAGGTTACTGAAGCAATGAATAAGAGAAAAGTGGTATATACTACATACCTAGACCCCACAAAGGCATGCAACATCATACCTCACTCCATTATTGTTGATAATTTTTCTCAGCTAAAAGTTAATCCCTGTGTAATTCACTGAACAATAAACTGGCTCACAAATGAAACCCAGAAATGTAGGGTAGGTGGCTTTTCCTCATCTACACCTCCGGGTTGAGTGCTTGAGCCACTCCTCTGTGACATTTACTTCTTCAAACGATTTTTACTTCAAAAGCTAATGTTAAGGGTTTATGGCTGACTAAGTCTGCAGATGAGTGTAAACATTTGGCACCATCATAAACTCACCAGAGGAGCTCAAGAGCCTACAAGAAGGCCTTCCCCAAACAAATAACTGGTGTTATAACCACACACTAAAACTAAATGCCAAAAAATGTGTAATTGTCTCCTCCAGCAAGCATGACATCCCCTGTAACTAACATAGGCAACATTTCCCTGAAAATTGATCTAGTAGGTAGGGGGCTGGGAACCTATGTGGACAGCAAGCTGTTCGTCAATCACCATGTACCACTACTGCAAGAAAGTCCATTTTAATTGCTTACCTTAACAAGGGTATGGTGTTTACACCATAGGTCCAGGGATCTGATCATTCCACTGTATTTGACACTTAATGGGCTGATCATTGAGTATAATGCCCCTTTCAGTATGTACCAGTCCAAACACTTAACACAACCTGAATGACCGCAACACTTTCTCACCAAGACAAACAAGGACCTTAATCATTAAAAATACACAGACTGCCTCAAGTCCTTGTCTAGCTTCTCTGTATCGTACAGGCTACTGAAGGGTGATCTCTGGCAATGTGTACATTTCCTCAACAGCCCCTATCCTCGCAGGTCTACTGCACATTAAAGTTCAATGGCAGCATAAACACCCACTCAAGAGATCTTAATCTCATCCACAACATAAACAGAACATGTTGGAGGAATAGATATGTATCATAGAGATACCCAATCATTGGAAATATCTTCCACTTCACATAAATCAAAGTACTTTCCTTACTCCTTAATCTATTCAAACATAATCTAGATGAATGAATGGAAAACAGCAAATTCACTCTTGGTTTAGTACCCTTGTACTTATGGATAGCGGTAACATGTAAATGTTCTGCCTGGCTCCAGGTCATTCAGAGTTAAATTACAAGGGCTAAACATTTCAATGAAATGCAGGGCTAGGTTTCTAAAGATCCTCACAGATAAACAATCTAGTAAGTACCTATGAACCTATTAAAATGCTGCAGAATAATTCTCTAATTCCCTCAAAATGAAGAACAGGCTCTACAGAATACATTTTTGGCCTGTTCTAAAAGCTCGGCAGAGATACCCTGGTCATTAATTTGTGCTCTTTCTGAGAAAAGACCTAACAGTACAAAGACTTCACTATCAGTGACCATGCCTATAATCATCCAAACAGGGAAATATTCAGAGGGTTGCATTCCCCACTAACTGACAGAAATGGATGATAAAAAGAACTAAAGCTGGGCTAATGCCGTTGTCTTTCTTGAGGACACAAAACATTAACAGAAGTCAACACTTTCTGTTTCTTGGAAGCCTTCCTCTTTCTTCATAGAATCTTTTTTTTTTCTCCTAAAAAACTAATGCCTAGCTACTTTTTTTGAAGGTGCACAAACTGACCCTGTACAGTTGAACCAAAAAGAAATTCAACCTAGACAGCATCCAGAATGGTCTGCCTGAGCTCATCCTAAAGTAATCATGCACTTATTGTTAATAGCCTGTGCAGCTTGTATCTTTACACTGGCTTTGAAATGTTTCAAGAGTCATTAGTTGCACAAGGATTTACACAAATTAATAATTACTTTGTTGGGGGAGGAGGGACTCTTCCAGGACATAAGGTACTCACGAGGCATTTAAAAGCAACAGAATACAGACCAAGAAAGTTCTGATCTGCATGGGAAATGATGCCTGAATGGAGAGTGTTTCACAACAGCACAAGACTGCACAGTACTGCACAACATTAAGTAAATGCAATGAAACAATTATTCATGCCAATATACTTCAAAAGCATTCAAAGCACAAAGAAGACCTTTCATTTTAATGAAAAATGTTCACTATGCAAACAAAATTAATATTTTATCTTACAGCAAAGTTCAAACATCATGTAGTGGTTACACAACCAAAGTCCACAGAAACTAAGTACAGGAAGTATGCAAAGCTGACACGTGAGTATATTGTATACCACAGAATGTTGTTTGATCACCAAAGGAAACTGTAATTAACCCTTTTGCATTAATCAACTCTACAACAAATAATTTATTTGCTAATAAGGATCAGCTGGTTCTGAGCTATAATAATCATTCTTGAACTTCATCAGAGAAGATGTCAACCATAAGGAGCAGTGAAAGTATTTTTCAGAGGCAAACTTCCAGTGTGCGTTAGTTCTTGCTGTATTTTGTCACCAAAATGAAACTCCCTGGGGAAACTTGAATGGATGTTAAGCAGTTTTAAAAGGTTTGATGTTAAGCAGTTTTAAAAGGTTTGAAATAAGATATTCAAACAGCACAGAGATTAGCACTGCCTGTCAACAGCACACGATAACAGTGTTTATGCAAGTCACCAAGCTTTTTATGTACTATAGTGAATCACCTGAAAATAAATGTGGCATTTTTAAAGAACTGCAAAAACAAAATTTATACAATGTTCATTACTTATTTAGTTAGCTGTTTAGTTATTTTGTCAAATGTTATCTAAAGATGAAGAGTTTTCAATTCTCTGAGAAGCCAATGCACAATCTAAGAATGTTTCAAATTTTCAGACCCCAATGAATTCACTGCAGAATCCATGAACCCTGTAAAACCTTGCAAGTTTCTAACACGACATGCATGAAACCATAAATCCCATATGCATATCCTACGTAACCTTTATTAATGGATAGTTTACAACAACTGAGTGGAACAGCATATGGTATTGATCATATGTGTGCCAGGGAATGACTTTCTGATTTCTTAGTTTACTTAGATGAATGGTAAACATATTTAGCCTACTCTGATAGGACTAAACACACTCTGCACCCCACCTTCCCCCAGATGATTAAACTACATTTCATTTAAGATTACCCACTCAGCCTTCACTGGGACCCTCTAACCTTTTCACTTGGAAAACATCTACGGACATCGACTTAGATGCAAACAGTGAAGTACAGTTACGCCAGGAAGTCCTGTAAAATAGATCTTTATGAGATGCTCTTGCACAAGGAATTTATTATTATAATGAACTAAAATGAAACAAATACATGAATAAATAATCAAGATATAGTCCACCACTGCCCTAAGGTAAATGACTGGAATAAATCGCCTAAGCAACAGAGATCACACTGATGAACATTACTTTATAAAAGCCTTCCATCCACATTTCCTCTAGTTCTTTTCTAGTGAATATAAACCGGTGAAATGTAGAAGGAAGCATATATGACAGAATAATGGCACGGCACATAATTCCTACCACCAGGAATCTCTAACAGCTTGTGTAAAACAAAGGCTCCTTCTCATTAGGAAAAATAATAGGGAATTCATGATTCCAGCAAGAGTTAAATAAGACCTACTTTTATGGAGAACAACTCAAATAACTTAATACTATCTTATCTGGAGATTACTCTACAGCAGGTATTGAAGAACAATTCACGTAACTGTAATACTGTCTTACACAGAGATTCTTGTGCAGCAGTTAACACTGATTATACTAATTTCCAAAATGTAGCAGCTAGGATCCTGTGAGTTGTGGAAATCAAACCTATGGCATGTTTTCTTGAAGTACTGCCCTTCAAAGGCTATATAGGCTAGGGAGACCATATCTAATGCCTGGTGTCTCATAATGGTCTGCTAGTCAACATTCAATGTTGCTAAAAGGTGCAACAGCAGAGATCACGTAGCTGCTACATGAACGTGATCTCCTGGAACACTGTGAAGGGATGCCACCACATCAGAGACCACCACAATGACAGTCGTCTACTGGCAACTGCATTTCAAATTCAGACAATACATGATAACTTGTGAAAAATGCTTTAGTGTGCAGTTGGAATTCTGGACATAATTGCATTGTTTTTACTAGAGAGTGCACAGCAAGCATGAATAGTAATGGGAAGACTAGGCATCCTTACTTTGTACCCTGGTTTTAATTAACTTTCTGGATATCCTAATTTCCATTTTCACCATTATCTCTGCATACAAATTGTGTTTAGAAATACTGGCGAAAAAGCCAAAGTATGCATAACCCGAAAGCACCATGTCAAATAATCTTAGTACTAAAGTTAAGAACAAGGGGAGGAGAGTTTTACTTTGATGGCCTTGTCCATAAGTAAAGAAACCTTATAAAGGATGTCTACCACTCTGTAGCTTGCAAGGTGGCAAGACAGGTGAAGCCCTCCCTGACTACAGCCAGGGCAATATGAGTTTGATTAGTGACCCAGGTGTTTGAGGACACAGACAGGGAGGCTGTGTGTGCCCATCCTTGGGAGAGGCACAGCTATTCCTGACTAGTCACACGCTGCCCTAATGACAGAGCCTTAGATAGGGACAGGAGGTTTGTCACAAAGTGAGCAGCCACTGCAGGGAGGATGCGGCAATGGTCATCCAAGGTGATGATGGTAGCTCTCATCTATGCGTATAGGAGAACAAGCATATGCAGACAGACGAGCAAAAGGCAGTCCTTCTGGTGATGCAAACTGCTGACACTGCCAGGGGGAGTAGACTTCCAAAAATGCCCTTGTTACCAGGATGCCAGTAACTGTGCTAACTCCCTGATATCTACATGTACAACAGCCTCTCTAGACAGCTCTCTCCCAAGCAGAGCTGGAAGATGGGCATACTCATCACTAGATAATAAATGGTTTTGAGTCCAATACCGAAGTTTTGATGGACGGCAGTGGTGCTGCGGTAGCGCTGTCGCCTCATAGCAAGACGTTGTGCCGTTCGATTCTCAGCTAGAGCGTCTTCTGTGTAGAGACATGTGTGAATGGGCGTACCTTCGTTGAAGGTTGTGCGTCAGGGCTGGCAAACTCGGCACGTAAAAAAATCTACTGCCAATCATTAGCGGACTGGAGTTCCGCTGTGGCGACCCCTAACCGGGAAAAGCCGAAAGACACACACACGCATGGAAGTCTTGATGGACAACATAGTGGGGAGAGCAGACAGGAAAACTCATTTATTTACACTACATCTCACAGGTATTCTTAGTCTTGATTGTCTAGTATTTCCCTATTACACACCTAGCCAATATTCAGATATTGGCAGAGGGTGAGAATCAAACTATATACCTTGTGTCTGTGAGGTAAACACCTTATCTGAGTCAGCCCTCTCATCCACATTGCCATAATAAATGTTATAATCCAAATTCTTCACAGACTGGGCAGTAGGAGCAAACTAGTTCTTAGGTTTGTCATTTTTTAGAACCAGGCAAGTGAAAGACATCTTACAAGCAGGCAAGAAGTCCTTTATGCTTGCTAGCATATAAATCATTAACTGTTATAAATAAAGTAAGCACATTTATTTCACCGGGAAGGAGATTTTCTTTAAATTATACCGAGCACTTGCAAATTTATATGTATATCTACATCTATATCTGTTTATCTATCTATAGCTCTTCATCCATCCATCTTCAACCCCTCTTCCCATTTTGCACATGGGGTTGAGGTGTCACTTCAGCAGTGACAATCATCTTAAGCCAAGGTTTACACTGCCGGGTGACTAGCCCTGCCGCAGCAGTTCATCCGCGCCACTCACTTGCACACAAACTCTCACCTACAGCCAATTTAGAGTGTCCAATCCAGCTACTGCATGTCTTTGGAATGTGGAAGGAAACCGGAGTGCCCGGAGGAAACCCTTGTGACTGCAGAAAGAACATGCAGACTCCGCATATACATGTATATGTAGGTTCATATGCAAATATTAGGCTATCAGTCTACAAACTATTATAAGCTTAGCAAACAACCAGAGGCCAGAAACAAACCTTGTATCTGCTTAGTTAAAACCTTAACCATTACGCCAACTGTCCCCAACAAGTTAAACCACTGGAGTTGATGAGATTTGAATTCATTACCTCTGGTTTACAAGATCAATGCTCAAACTCCTGAGCCACACAGCCATACACTAAAATGCAATTTTTAAGTGTTGTGTATCCAAAATGGCACCAACAGTAATAATGACCAAAGCAAATAAAGGCAGACACTCAAATGCTATTAGCTATATCACTTTCATAAGTAAGAGCCTAGATGCCCTTGAAGACCATTTTAATCAGAGAATCCAACCCTGTACCATGTGCATATAAGGTTAAACCTTAAACATTATACCAACCACCAACCACTGTATTTATATGCATATTCTATATGTGTGTATATATATATATATATATATATATATATATATATATATATATATATATATATATATATATATCTGCACATATGTACACATATACAAACATATATGCGTATGTTTATATATATTTATATATATATATATATATATATATATATATATATATATATATACATATACATACACATATAGTTCAAGCACAAACATGAAATCCAGCACTCACAAGTATATCAAACCTTATGGTAAATCCAAAGGAAGAAGGGCCAAAAAAAAGAAGTTATGTACTCACCATAATGTTCCATCTGAGTAGGTAACTTCATTTGTCAGCAACCTGTGGGTATCGGATCCGATTCGGATCCGAGCCGGCAGCTTTCCTAGCCAAAGATCCGAGCTCCAAGCTCATCCCCCCTACCCATAATGCCCTGCCACCTCCCTCTAACCCTCAGATCGAGTTTGCCATAGTATCATAGAACATTGCTATAACACAAGGAAAAACTACTTGAACGTTCCACCTGATGTCATCTGGAAAGTGACATATCATGATTCTTCAAGAACGAACTAAAGGTCCGGGTATGGAGGGAGGGTTGGTTGCTGACAAATGAAGTTACCTACTCAGATGGAACATTATGGTGAGTACATAACTTCTTTATCTGAAGTAGTTAACTTCATTTGATCAGCAACCTGTGGGACAGAGTCCCCAGCTACCAACAACTTGGGAGGTCCTCATGGAAGGATATTCCGGAGCACTGCAGAGCCAAAAGATGCGCGTCCTCTGGATATTAGATCCAATTTATAATGTGTAATAAAATTATGAGAGGAAGCCCAAGTAGCTGCTGAACAAATGTCATCCAAAGAAGCCCTCGAGCAGAAGGCAGCAGAAGTAGCCACAGAACAGGTAGAGTGAGCTCGAACCCTCAGGGGCTCAGGTCGACCAGAGCTTCTGTATGCGAGAAGGATGCATTGGGAAATCCATCTAGCTAAGGTTACTTTAGTCACTAGCTTACCCAGACAGGACTTAGCAAATGAAACAAAGAGTTGATCTGATTTTCGAAATTCAGCTGTTCTGTTTAAGTAAAATCGCAACTGTCTATGTACATCCAGACAATGAAGTCTATACTCTCCTTTGTTCTGATAATTAGGAAAGAAGACAGGTAGATTGATGGACTGGTTGATGTTGACTTCGGAAGCCACATTAGGCAGAAAGGAGGGATTAGTCCTGAGGGAAACCCTGTCTTTATGAAAAATTATGTATGGAGGCTTACTGCAAAGAGCGTGAAGCTCTGATATCCTTCTAGCTGAGGTAATGGCAATCAGGAAGGCAGTTTTCCAAGATACATACTTTAAGTCGACTGAAGCTGCAGGCTCAAAGGGGGGGGGCCAGTCAGAGCCTGAAGAACTAGGGTTAAATCCCATGGAGGAACTGCATCTTCAACAGGGGGTCTTAACAGGAAGGTTCCTTTCAGGAAGGTCTTGCAAATCTTAGAGGAAGCTAGGGGACCAAAACTGTTTCCACCATGGAAGTGGGAGATAGCTGCCAACTGAACTTTAACAGTAGAAGAACTAGCCCCTTGATGAAAAATATGGGATAGAAAGTCGAGGACTGCTGGGATAGGAGCCGTAAAAGGATCCAAATTCCTATGCTCCACCCAGATAGAGAAACGCTTCCATTTACTCTTGTAGATTCTCCTGGTAGAAGGCTTATGAGCGGCCACCAGGATGGCCTTAACTGAGGATGAAATACCGGGAGTCCTAGCTATTAATGGAACTGGATCAACCAGGCTGACAGCTTGAGGTTGTCCAGGTCGGGGGTCTTCAATTCCCAAGGGATGAGAAATCAGATTGGGAATGGGATCTAAGATCCAGGGAGGATGTACTAGATGAGACTTTAGGTATGGGAACCAGGTTTGGCGAGGCCAGAATGGGGCTATGAGGATAACTCTGCTCCCCAACCGACGAGCTTTCTACAAGAATTTTGTCATCAACGGAAGAGGAGGATAAGCGTAAAGAAGACCGGATGGCCAAGCATGAACCAGAGTGTCTCTGGAGGCTTCCCCTGGTGGGGGAATTAGAGCGAAGAACTCGCTGCACTTTGTGTTCGAAGGTGACGCAAACAGATCGCAGCAAGGTTGACCCCATCTGAGGAAGATCTGTTTTGCTACTAATGGGTTCAGAGACCACTCATAAGGTTTCGACTCAACCTGTCCGCTAGAATGTTTGACCGACCCAGTATGTGCATTGCTATGAGAAAGCGGTTGGTGGATATCGCCCATTCCCACACTCTCATGGCCTCTCGGCAAAGTGGGTAAGATCTGGTTCCCCCTGCTTGATGTACCAGATTACTGACATGTTGTCTGCTTGAATTGCAATAGTCCCTGGAGGAAGAAGGGAATGGAGAGCCTGCAACGCTAGAAGCACCGCCCTCATCTCCAGGACACTGATATGCAAAGAGGTCTCTGTGCGAGTCTACGTGCCTTGGACGGATCTGCCCATGCAATGCCCCCCCCCACCCGAGAACAGATGCATCTGTGGTCACTGTGACTTGGGGTGGGGACATGGAGAAGGGCGCCCTTCCCGGAGTTCCCTGGAATGGAGCCACCAAAGTAGAGATTCCCTGCAAACGCTGCTGAGGTGAATAGGTGTAGACAGGGGATGACGTAGGATGGACCACTAGAACTGTAAAGTCCATTGGAGGATTCTCATATTCAGACGTGTGATCGGTGACAGGTTGATGGCCACTGCCATGGACCCCAGGGCCCTCAGGACTAATTCCGCTGAAGGGACTGATGATTGTAGAAGAGCCAAAACGTGGAGGTTTATGTTGTGGAGTCTGTCCACCGTCAGAAAGACTTTGGATTGTATAGTGTCTATCCTGGCCCCTATGAAATCCAAGATCTGAGTAGGCTGAAGGGAGGATTTCTTGTGGTTGATCGTGATCCCTAGATGGTGGGTAGATGTAAGAAGTAGTCCCTGCCTGAACATAGTAGATGCCTGGTGGGGGCAATTAGGAGTCAGTCGTCCAGGTAAGGAAAGACCTGTATTCCCTGAAGCCTCAGGTGGGCTCCTACAACTGCCATGACCTTGGTGAACACCCTGGGGGCTGTGGTGAGACCGAAGGGTAGGACCCTGAACTGATAATGGCTGGCTCCCAGCCAAAAGCGGAAAAACCTCCTGGATCGCCTGTCCATTAGAATGTCGTAGTACACATCTTTGAGGTCTATCGAGCACATCTAGTCGTTCTCCTGTAAAAGTGGGAGAATGGATTGAATAGTGACCATCCGGAAATTTTCTCTGGTGACTAACAGGTTCAGTGTGGACAGGTCGAGAATCGGCGTAAGTCCCCCATCTTTTTTGGCATCAAAAAAAAACCTGGAGTAGAAGCCTGATCCGAATTGCCCGAGGGGGACGTGCTGGATGCCTCATTTTCTTAGCAGCTCTCTTATTTCGAAGGCTGCTACCTCCCTCTGATTGGGTGGGACATCAGGGAGGCTCCCCGACCGGGGAGGAGATGTTAGGAATGGAATTGAATAGCCTCCGGATATGATTCGGAGCACCCAGCGATCTGTCGTAATGGACTCCCAATGTGCTAGGTGCTCCGAGAAGCACCCCCCCGACTGCCTCCAGAGAGGAGTAGTCGGGCAAACCCCTCAGGGTTGCTGCGCGGGTCGACTTGAAAAGGGTTCCCTAGACCCAAAATTCTTCGGCCCCCCTCTGCCTCTGGGCCGGCGTCCACTCTGTCCTCCTCTGACTCTGAAGGACGAAGGATCCGGAGCGAAACGGGATTGCTGAGCTTTCCGGAACCACATCTTTTTTTGTCCTCTTTGGTTCCTGGAGAAGGACCTCTGAGGAGCCGAGAAGCGGATCCTGACGGCAGACAACATCTTCCCTTCTTTCTCTCTGGAGAAGCGTATCGCGGACGGTTTTGCCGAAAAGCATAGAACCGTCAAAAGGGGCATTGGCGAAGGACACCTTGAAGGGTTCCGCAAAGTCGCAGAGATGGAGCCAGGCCTGTCGACATAAGACAATGCCTGTTCCCCTAGCTCTAGCCACTCCCTCCGATGCATGGGAGAGAAGCCGCACATGTGTTAGTAATCGACTTAAGAGTGGCCATTCAAGCCGAGAAGGTCCGTTTGTCCTCAGCTGACATGGACTCTGGGGGTGATCCAGCGTACTCTTTGATTAGGTCCCGCTGGAGCCGAATTACGTGTGCCATACAGTCCAGTGACCTTACAGAGAAGGTCACTGAAGCGAACATCAGCTTTCTGAGGTGGTCCATCGTCCGAGACTCCTTGTCTGGAGGATGTACCGAGGAACTCTCCTGTGTTAGTTCCTTTTTGGTGGCTGCCGCCACCACCATGGCATCCACTGGGGCACCCTTGCTCCAAACTGTCCTGTCCATGGGTGGGCTGAGGATCCTGTCCAGTCTCTTGGGTACTGGCTCGATAGTGTCTGGCTCCTTCCATGCCCTGGTAGTTATGAGGTCCACCAGGGGATCGGCGGGAAGGGACACCCAAGAGGTAGATGGGCCTGCGTCAAACACCTCCAGAAACACAGACTCATCCGAGGAAGGTCTTTGGTCTGACCACCCCACTCTAATGCGCAACATTTCCATAATGTCTCCAAAGGAGACGTCTTCAGGAGGGGGGTGACCTTGGGGAACCTTCCCCTTCCTCTAAGTCCGTGTCTTCTGTGAGGGACTCGGGTGAGTCCAAGTGCCTCCTCTTGCACTTTTGTTTGTGAGAGACCTCCTTTGGGGGGGGGGGGGCTGTCCGAAGTGGGCTCACCAACAATGTCCTGTTCCTCTACAGGAACCATCTGGGACGTAGGCGCAGGCTGTCCCTGCGGCCAGATGATGGAAGACAGGCCCGTCTGAGAGGGAATGGCGGATGGATCCATAGCAAGAGCCTGGGGCCTCGAATCCCTCGAAAGGACCCTCTACACGACATCCAATGCCAAGGGTGAACTGCTCTCCCTAGGATACGAAAGCAGTCCCCTTGAATCCAGCGTGCAGATCGGAGCCGGAGATGACCCGATCGGATCCGAAAGAGTAGTGCGCTCTGACCACAATGGAGCCTAAGGCCCACTGACCCCTCCGGATCCGATGCTCAACTCACGGCCCCGAGAGATCGGATCTGAAAAAGGATCCGACAGACTCGAGGGTACAGTCAGCGCCGAAGTAGGAATCACTGCCATCGCTGACATTACCCCGGCTCCGAAGCTAGTCTGATCTGCCAGCTCCGAACCGCGGTAGCGGGTCGGAGAAGGCGCAATGGGGGAGAAAAAGGGGGTCGAGCTCCCCCCGGAGGGGGGGGGCAAGAGCACTCCCATCTGCAGCTGGGCCTGAAGAAATCGACGCATCATCCGGTCCATGTCTGTGTCGGATAGACTCCTAGTTGACCTGAGGCCGGCCAGGAAGGCTGCCTAGACGACCTCAAAGGTGACCAGGTCTCCTCCTCCGGCTCCGGGGAGAAACATGGAGAACGAAGCTGGGAGGGGGGAAGACCCGGTGACCTTAAGGGGAGAGGCAAACTGTTTAGACGGCGGGGCCGATGGAGCTGACTCGGCCCGCCTCTTGTGGCTACGATGCCTATCTTTCTCCCGCTCCTTGTCCTTCCTATCTTTCTTTCTGCTGTCCCTCTCCTCCTGGACCAAAGAGGGAGGTTGAGTCCTGGCCAGGGGATCAGGGGCGGTAGGTGGAGCAGCCGCGGATGGCTCCACAGAGGGGGAGGAGGACAAAGTGAAATCTGGGCAAAAGGCCCGCAAGGATTAGCTTCATCTTCCTATCCCTCAAAGCCATGGGGTTGAAGGCTGCACAAATAGTGCAGCCCGAAGAAAGATGGTCAACACCCAGGCAAATAACGCACAGAGTGTGGTCATCCGCTGGAGACAGCTTATGGCCACACTCGGAGCATTTAGAAAATAAGAAGTTATGTACCTACCATAACGTTCCATGTTAGTTGTCTTCTCTCGCCTTCTTTCTTGCTTGATGGGTTCGGAGCCGATCCTCGGCTCCGACTCGGCACTTGCTAAGCTCGAGAGTCACTTTTACCAGCTCGAGGCAGCCCCATATCCCATGATGCAAGGCGGTAAGTACCCAGATCTCGTTTGATGACAAAGGGCAATAGCACCAAGCATAAACACTTCCCAAAGGAAGAAAGAAAACCTACAGGATGGAAGAAGGACCAGCTCTGAATGG
Source organism: Protopterus annectens (assembly GCF_019279795.1). Classification (NCBI taxonomy): domain Eukaryota; kingdom Metazoa; phylum Chordata; order Ceratodontiformes; family Protopteridae; genus Protopterus; species Protopterus annectens. Next base: position 178,050,467 of record NC_056727.1, on the reverse strand, counting down.
TCTTCAGCATAATAATTCCTTGTAGAAAGGTCTGTCCAGGCCTGGGGGAAGGAGGGAGGGTCGCAAGAAAGAAGGCGAGAGAAGACAACTAACATGGAACGTTATGGTAGGTACATAACTTCTTAATGTTAAGTTGTCAATCTCGCCTTCATTCTTGCTTGATGGGACCACATCCCTAGCACCTCTATCCTGGGTGGCTCAATGGAACAGACTCTTGAGGACTGTAGAGCCAAAACTGGCTCTGTCCCTGGAGGCCAAGTCCAATTTGTAATGGGAAACAAAAGTATGAGGAGTGGCCCAAGTGGCCACTGCACAAATAGTGTCTAAAGGAAGTCTAGCTTGAAAGGCTGTAGAAGTAGCTAAGCTCCTAGTTGAATGTGCTTTAGGTTTGGAGCACAGCTGTTTTCCCCTGAGCAGATAAATTTCAGAGATGACAGAAGAAAGCCATCTAGATAAGGTCACTTTAGAGACAGGAAGGCCTTTCTTGTTATCCATAGGAAACAAAGAGTTGATCGATTTCCTAAATTGTTTAGTTCTGTCCAAATAATATCTGAGTTGGCGGTGGACATCAAGATAATGTAGTTTTGTTCCGATCTGTTTGAATAGTTTGGAAAAATACAGGAGATCAATGGATTGATTCAAATTAGTCTTTGAGGCGACCTTAGGCAAAAAGGTCGGATTAGTTCTCAATGATACTCTGTCTTTGTGAAAGACCAAATAGGGGGGTCAAACCGATAGAGCATGAAGTTCAGACACCCTCCTGGCCGACGTAATAGCTACTAGGAATAATGTTTTCCAAGAAAGAAATTTTAGGAGCAAGAAACAGCTGGCTCGAAGGGAGGAAGAATCAAGGATGTCAGCACTAAATTTAGATCCCATTGAGGAGGAGGATTCCTGATTGGAGGCTTTAGCAGGAAAATTCCTTTCAAGAAGGCTCTACAAAGCCTATGGGACATAATATTGTGATCTGCGATCCCGACATGAAAGTTCGAGATAGCAGCCAATTGAACTCTAACTGTGGAAGAAGAGGAGCCTGCATGAAAAATCTCCGCTAAGAAGTCCAAAACTGCCTGAACTGGGGCAGTGAAGGGATCAATATTCTTGGCTTTAGCCCAATAAGAGAAGCGTTTCCATTTGCTTGTATAAATCCTCCTGGTAGAGGATTTTAAAGAAGCTACTATGATGTCTCTAACAGGGTTAGAGATCAAAGGAAGCCTGGCTAAGGAAGGAAGTGGAGCAACCATGCTGTGAGGTTGAGAGAAGGGATAGACCGGTGCAACTGACCGGATTGGTGAATCAGAAGATCTGGCACTGGGTCCAGATGCCACGGCTGCACCAAAAGGTGACGATGGAGGAACGGAAACCAAATTTGTCGAGGCCAATAAGGAGCAATGAGAATCATTTTGGCTCTCAAAACGGTAGCTTTCTGGATAACTTGAGGGATCAGGGGAAAAGGAGGAAAGGCATAAAGAAGTCCCTGGGGCCAATCCTGGGTCAGAGCGTCTCTGGGGGGATGGCCTGACAGAGGGAAGAGAGAGAAGAAGTCTGGGCATTTGCTGTTTTGGGGAGTAGCAAAAAGATCGCAACATGGCGACCCCATTCCAGAAAAATCTCCTCCACTATAGATTGCTTGAGAGACCACTCGTGAGGCATGAGAATAGCTCTGCTCAATCTGTCCGCTAAAATGTTGGTTTTCCCAGGGATGTGCGTTGCTACCAGAAACCGATGAGAGGAGATCGCCCATTGCCAAAGTCTGAGCGCTTCTCGACACAAGGGGTAGGACTTGGTTCCGCCCTGTTTGTTGATATACCAAACTACAGACATGTTGTCTGTGTGGACTGCAATTGTCCCTACAGGAAGAAAGTCATTGAGGGCTTGCAACGTTAAAAGCACTGCTCTCATCTCTAGGACATTTATGTGCAGGTGGTACTCGAACGGTTGCCACGTCCCATGAACCATCCTGCCCTGATAATGCCCCCCCACCCGATCAGGGAGGCATCCGTGGTGACAGTGGCTACCGGGGATGGGGGTACAAAGTGTCTGCCTTGGTGAATCTGGGGAGAAGTGATCCACCAAGCAAGATGATTTTTGCAAATCTGTGTCACCAGAATTTGGTGACGCATTGGAAGTTGTTGGTAAGACCACTGAGTGAACAACATCCACTGAAGAAGGCGCATGTAGAAGCGAGCCGGGGAAGAATAGTAATGGCCGCAGCCATGAGACCTAATACCTTTAGAACCATTCTGGCCTGTACTTTCTTGTTGGCTAGAATGATCCTGACATGACTTTGAATGTCTGAAACTCTTTGGTCTGTAAGGGTAGCTGACATCCGAACAGTGTTTAAGTTTGCCTATGAAAGTAATAGACTGGCAGGGCAATAAGGATGACTTTTGAAGTTGATCGAGATGCCCAAATGAGAACAAAGATTTATTGTGTAATCCCTGGCTTGAACAAGCTGATGCCTGGTGGTGGCTGACAGGAGCCAGTCGTCGAGATACGGAAACACCTGGAATCCTTGGCGTCTCAGGTGAGCCGTGACCACTGCCATGCATTTGGTGAACACTCTGGGGGCTGTGGTGAGACCAAAGGGCAGGGCTCTGAACTGGAAATGACTGGACCCCAGCCGAAAGCGGAGAAATCTCCTGGAGCGTCTGTGAATTTTTATGTGATAGTACGCATCCTGAAGATCTATTGAGCACATCCAGTTGTCCTTCTGCAAGAAGGGCAGAATCGACTGAAGAGTAACCATTCGGAATCTTGTCTTCCTCACAGACTTGTTGAGTCTGCTGAGATCCAATATTGGTCTCCAGTCTCCCGACTTTTTGGGGACCAAAAAGAACCTTGAGTAGATTCCGGGCTCTGAATGGTCTGTTGTAACTGGCTGAATGGCTCTTTTTTGCAGTAGTTTTGAGACTTCTAACTCTGCAATTTCCCTTAGACCGGGTGGTACATCTGGAAGGGAATTTGAGGGATAGAAAGGACTTTCCTCGAAAGGAATTTTGTAACCCTCGGATATGATCGACTGTACCCATCTGTCTTGAGTGAGAGAACGCCAGGCTTCTGGGTACAGCGATAGTCTTCCCCCGACTGCCTCCAAGGAGGGACAGCCAGGCAACATCTCAGGGATGCTGAAAGGGCTTGTCAGAGAGAGACTCCCTGTTTCCCTGGTTTTGTGGACCCCCTCTGCCTCTAGAGCGGCATCTGTTGTTGTTACCCCCTCTGCCTCTAGGGGTAAACTGACCACGTGAATCCGGCGTGACTCCTTGGGATTTATGGAACCACATTTTGCCACCCTTCTGTCCTTTGGGATAAGGTCTAGAGGGGTGGAAAACGGACTCCTACGCAGAAAGAGTCTTGCCGTCCTGCTCACACCTGGTCAACGTTTCCTTCACTTGAGGGCCAAACAAAGCTGACCCATCAAAGGGAGAGTTTGTGAAGGACGCCTTAAAGGGATCTGCAAAATTACATAGCCGCATCCAGGCTTGTCGTCTAAGAGCCACACCTGTACCTGCGGCCCTACTCGCTCCATCAGCAGCATATGATATCAGCCGCATGGAGGAGTTTGCAATGGAGTTAAGGGTTCCTAGCTGCGAAGCAATTTTTCCTGAGCCCCGCAGCTGTAGGATCCTGCACAACTTCACCTAGCTCCTTAAGGATATCCCTTTGGAGTCTGGTGAAGTGACAAAGGTAGTTCAGCGAACGCATAGCAAAGGTCGCTGAAGAAAACATCCGCTTACCATATCTATCCATGGTCCTAGAGTCCTTATTAGGAGGATGGACAGGTACGGAAGGATCTGCAAGTTCCTTCTTGGTGGCAGCCACCACCATGGCATCAGCGGGACACCTTTTGTAAGGAATTGCTTGTCCGACGGGCAGTAATAAATTTAGAAGGCCTCTAGGGACAGGCTCTACAGAGTCAGGAGCAGCCCACGCCTTCGAGCAATAACCTGCATAAGGGGTCGAAGGCGGAGACACCCAGGAGGTGGAGGGCCGAGATCCAAACGCCTCCAGGTATACTGACTCATCCTCAGAGGGATTATTGGTGGGCCAGTTTCCCCTCTGTCTAAGGAGTTCTAGGATGTCTGAGAAGGAGACATCCTCAGAGGGGGATCTTGGGGATCCCTCTGACTCATCTAAGTCAGTATCTGAAGTGATAGACTCGGGGGAGTCTACGTGTTTCCTCTTACATGTCCTCTTCCGCGGAGGATCCCTCGACAAATCAGGAGAATCCTCGGAAGAGGGGGATATTCCCAGTGGGGAAACCTGAGGCGGAGGATCTCTGGGTCCTGGAGCAAGAGAAGTGGCAGAGATGTCAACAGGCACCATAGAGGGAGGAGCTAAGGGAACAGACTGCTGGCTGAGACCAGTGGCCAGCACATTCTTCATCACCTCGAAGGCCCCCCCTCCCAGGAAGGTCCGAGAGAACCCGCTCCGAAGAACTAGGAACTCCAGGACCCACCGAAAAGGAGGGCTCCGAGGCAGATGTCGGAGCCGAGCTCACCAAGGCCGAGGCTCCAAGGGGAAGAGCGGGCTCGGACAAGGGTCGATGCCACTCACCCCCTCGGAGGAGACCAGGGAAGCCCGGCCACCGAATCCCTCTAAGGAAGGTCTCGAAGAGGAGATAAGAGTAGAGGCTGAAGGAGCAGAAGGGGGTATCTGTCCCTCAGCCATAGCAGAAACTATTCCCGAAGACTCCAACTCCAAACTCTGAGGTAGAGTCGAAGGAGGAACTGCAATGGGGTGTGGACTAATAGTCGTCTGAGACGGACTATGTAGCATTTGGGCCAGTGCCTGTGACTTTAGTAATCTACTGACCACTCTCTCCAAATCATGGTCAGAAAGCCTGGATGACCTTGAAGATCGGCTCCGATGGCTCCGCTCCGAGAGGAGAGGGCCGAGCCGAAAGTATCGGCTCCAAGGAAGGGGACCTAGACCTCTTCCTCGAAGGAACCATCGGAGCCGATGAAACCACTGAAACTGTCGGAGCCAACAACTTATCGGCACCGACAGGTAGCTTCGATGCATCGGCTCCAGCCGGAGCCGATCTGACCATAAATGTAAGGGGGCCGGACCCGACGGGAGCCGACACCGATGCCGGGGCCACATGGTGGCCGGAACCGATCGGAGCCGACACCGAAGTGGTCGAACCAGAGTCGGCACCGATAGCCACCGGTGCTGAAGGTTTAGGTAAACCAGAATCGGCTCCAGCCGAGCCGATCTCGACTCTGAATGAGTCGGGCCGAGGCCACAGGCTTGGACACAGAAGCCTGGGCCTTGGAAGACTTAGAAGTCTTAGATGGGGCCGACTTAGCCGGAGAGCCCTCCGGCTTAAGAAGGCCCCTCAAAATCAATTTATTTCTTCTTTCCTGCAGGACTCTCTGGCTAAAAGAATGACATATAGCACAGGAGTCCTGCAGGTGAAGAGGCCCCAGGCAGTAAAGGCAAGAAGTGTGACCGTCTGTCAGAGACATCTTCTGACAGCACGAGTCACACTTCTTAAAGCCTGAGACCCTTTCTTTAGACATGGTGATAAAACACACACACAACACCAGTCCAAGAAATTAAATTAAATTTACCAAAAGGTATCAATAACAGACACACACACACCCTAACAGGGGGGGGATGGGATGGGTGAAAGTCTGACTAAAAGTTATGAGGAGACAGGGAAATTTTCTGTCAGAAAGGGATTAAAACTAAGTTAAAACTAATAATTTTAAGGTTTTTTGCAAAAAGGGGCTAAAATAGTAAAGTAACAATTCACTTACCAGGAGCTGGTAAAAGGAGGACCTCATCAGCGAAGCGGCAAACGAGATCTGGGTACTTACCGCCTTGCATCATGGGATATGGGGCTGCCTCGAGCTGGTAAAAGTGACTCTCGAGCTTAGCAAGTGCCGAGTCGGAGCCGAGGATCGGCTCCGAACCCATCAAGCAAGAATGAAGGCGAGATTGACAACTTAACATCATAGCTTTTGGGCCTTCAAACATTTTTAAGAAAAGGAAAAGAACAAGCCCAGACGCACACACCTTCACACGCAGACAGAGGGGAGGGGGAATTAACTTTTAACTAGACTAAGAAAACTTTAAACTACCCAAAAAGTACTAAGGGAGAGGAGGGAACCACACACACACAAAGTTTAGAAAATTTTCTGACCGAAGAAAAGTGTAAAAAACTGTAAACTCACAACACCCACTCTAGGAGCTCGTTCTAAGATGCTTAAAGAAGCCGCGGCAAACGAGATCTGAGGGTTAGAGGGAGGTTGCAAGGCATTGTGGGTAGGGGAGGAGCTTGGAGCTCGGATCTTTGGCTAGGAAAGTTGCCGGCTCAGATCCGAATTGGATCCGATACCCACAGGTTGCTGATCAAATGAAGTTAACTACTTCAGATAACTTGAATAAGGGTGTAGAAAAACTTTTATTCCAGTAGAACAAACATTCAAGCAGCTTCTGTAGCAGTCATTCGGCTCTAAAACACAGACCGGTTTCGCCCCCTGGCGTCGTCAGTGTGAAATTATATTACAGCAACCACCAGTATTTATATGTCATAATCCCCATTCAGTTAAAGGCATACACCCTTTTTTAGTACACATTCCCCAATATGAAACATCTGATAATATGCCCTACTGGGTGGGTAGTTTATATGGTGGTCTGCCAATGTGGAGCATTTTATGTTGGTTAGACCTCCAGAAATCTGAAGAGCAGAATTGCAGTACACCTTAGTGATATCAGTTGTAAACATTAGTGAAGCGTACTTTATAAACACAAAATGGAACACACTTCTGCACAATTTCTTTTTGTTGGGATTGATATGGTGAAAAGGGATAAACTGTCTGACATTACCAAACATGAGCTCTTAGATAAAAAGGAAAGGATGTGGATGGTTAAGTTGGAGGCTTTTTATAAGCCCGGACTTAATGACCACTGGTGATGCCTATTTGTTAATTTTCACTGCTCTTCGTTCTCAACCTTAGTTTGACATTGTATGCTGGCAATAAATGTACAGTTTGTTTAAATATAATAGATCTTGGACCAAACAACAGAACAACAAAATTTGGGTCTATTTCATATGTATCCAACTGCATAAAATTGATTCATATTTTTGAATATGATGTTTTTATCAGAATATATGCTTCATATTGGGGAATGTGTACTAAAAAGGATGTATGCCTTTAACTGAATGGGGTCTATGACATACAAATACTGGTGGTTGCTGTAATGTAATTTCACACTGACGACACCAGGGGGCGAAACCAATCACCAGTCTGTGTTTTAGAGCTGAATGGCTGCTACAGAAGCTGCTTGAATGTTTGTTCTACTGGAATAAAAGTTTTTCTACACTCTTATTCAAGTGTTTTTGGCCCTTCTTCCTTTGGATTTACCATGAGGTTTGATATACTTGTGAGTGCTGGATTTCATGTTTGTGCTTGAACTGTGTACTTTCCAAGCACCAAGCTTCTTTTTAAGCATGCACCAGTTTGTTTCTGGACTATACATATATGTATAATATATATATATATATATATATATATATATATATATATATATATGTATATATATATGTGTGTGTGTGTGTGTGTACACACACACACACACACACACACACACACACACACACACACACACACACACACACAGTTACGCTCTCAAAATGATATTAATGGTTACATTTTACTCAAGATAAGGTCACAAGAATATCTGTGGAACTATTTTAGAAGACTTGTAGTAGATATGACTGCAGTAATGGCTGGTCTTATGCCTTCTGGGTCTATTTGGCCCAGCAGGGCCCTGCTTCTTCAGGGGGTCCTGCACTAGGCTATTACAGGTCATTATACCTTGTGAAGTCCAGACATCTGCCAGAGATGCACTACAGAAAAGTGCAAAAACATTTTCCTAGTAGTAGTCTTTCTTCCATACTGGTTACAATTCTTGTTACCGGAACAGACATTTCCTATTAAGCACTGCACAAGTAACCTGTCCGGTATTATTAGTAACTGTGGGTTCACAACACTTCGCTGACTCAGTGTCAGCTGCTCACACTCCCATAGTAATCAGCTGCTGCTGCCAAATGCTCACTACAGTTTTCAACCCAAAACTGGTCAGATTAACCAACTGGATTTGTGACTCACTTCAGTTACTGTCTAGGAAGAGACCACCAGGCTAATCTTGGAAACTGATAGAGGTACTATGTTTTATTTTACTTCTCTTACTGAAAAGGGTTTATAATCTGTTGTTAATGAATATAATTACAAGAAATAACTGCTGAATAGTCTGTCTCAAAGAGCACTGGACACTGTAAGCATAAACAAAACAAAAACATAACATATTATGATGTGAGATAACTTCTGATTGCTAAGACTTGTGGCAGAATGTTACCAATTCAACAGTTATGACAGAGAAATGCTTGTGACAGTTATAGATAATCTTTGACAAGTAATGCATGAGGTGTGTATGTGTGCAAAGTAGTGGAAGACATGCGTTTGTAGAAAATAACAATGATTTACTGCCTGAAAGTAGAAAATCAAAGTTTGACTCATAAATGTACTGCATGAGTATCACAGTTTCAGACTCACATACACAATAAGAGGATAACCAGAAACTTGAAGCTAAAAATAGCTGAACTGGACAGGGGAGGCGTTTTGGGTGGAAATGCATTTACAGAAAGCTGAACTGTCGGGTTTTGCATATTCTTGCTATATCCTTAAAGGTTCTCTTAAAGCATACTGATTTCCTCCCACCTACTAAAATGATGCTTAGTGCCCTCTCTAGATTATCCCTGCATGTAATCCTTAACTGTTGACCATGAAACTTGGGATATAACAATCTGCATGTATTAGTCCACTTACCCAATTTAACAAATAGTTAAAATAAGCTTTCAGAAATAACTACAAGTGGGGTGATATGTGAGCAATATAATTTCTGAAGAGAGGCCTGAGGTTATTAGTATTATTATTGTTCAGCATCCTGAGGAAGTTCAACAGTTTTATGTGATCTTGTGGAAACTCAATGACTGTAACCAGGTATGCAAATTAACTGGTTAAGAAACTAACCCTTCACATCAAGTGCAGAAGATGAATGGAAGTCCGTGAAGGAAGAAAGCAGCAACTTGAGAGGAGAATGTATAATGGAGGTTAAAAATTATTCATACTCTTTCTGGCCTCCCAGCCTTCTCAATCACTAAGTGTGGCCCCACTGACTCATCTGTCCAATACTCCCTGTCAGACAAGGATATTGGACATGAGCTGTTAGACCCAGGCACTGAGATGGCCCAGAAAATTTTAGCAGGTTTTGTGTTTCAAAATGAGCCTGCTTCTTAGTAGCATTGTCTGCTTGGTGTTATCTACAACAACTCTCAAAGATGCGGGAAGATGTAGTGAACTTAACTTACACAGATTGCTGGGCTCTGATGAAGTCCTTCTTTAGAAGAATAAAAGTGCTAAATCATTAGCAGCTTTCCTGCATTTGAGTGTTCCTTTTGTGGTTTTATCATTTGGAATATGTGGCTATTCATTTGGTGATTTTGGTTTTCTACTATGAAATTAGCCACTGCTACTGAAAGATATGCATTTCTTGCATCTACATATTATTAAGTAATTAGCACATTTTTCCTCAGCTGTATAAACTAATAAACTAATAAAACCTAGATTTTGAGAAATCAGCAGACTGTAAGATCCTTCAACACATAACATGGCTTTAGACATTTTTTCTTTAAGAAATAAAGTCATAGTTTTTGTCTTACTTTAATTTTTGGACAAAAATTTCAATTCACTTAGTAATGGTCTATAGATATACTAGTGACCTAATCTAGCCCAGCTTGCTTACACTGCAGTATTTTATGCTGTGGTTGGCTTGGAATTAATCATGTCTCAGCTGGGGAGGAGTGGAAGAGGTTGAGTTCTAGCCCACAGTGACTAGATTGGACAACAGAACAGATCTTGGTGAAAGTGACCAGTTTCCATCTTGTGAGGAGGACTCAAAGGAACAGAGCTGGGGGTTGTTTTTGTGAGTTCTCCAGGGAGATGTAGATCATCTGCAACCAACAAAGCAGAGCTGTAGTCCTAAATTTCCATGAATAACAGAAAAATGTGGTAGCATAGCACAGGGCCTCTTCTATCCTACGTGATCCCACATCCAAGTTCCTCATCCTCCCAATATGACATCATAACAGGGAACAGTACTCTGACTGCCAGCACCAAAAGCAGTCAACATATTTGCTATGCCCAGATGAAGTGATGAGGTTCAGAAAAACTTTATGTAAATTAATCTCATTAACCAGTTATGGTATCAATGAACGTCCCCATATGTCGTGCTTGTTGTCCAAATGTCAAAGATTACCATGTCTGCCATCCTCACAATGCCATGTATATTTTGGCATTGTACTGCATGCATGATGGATAAATCATGGTCTTACAAAATACAGTGAAAGCATGCTATGGGACCCAGTCTGAGTGTTTTAAATTAAAAGTTAGATTTACTCATCTCCTGACTAAGAATGGGATACCCTGTTGTGACCATACATTTACTCGTTCCTCTCCGGGTTAAAAGAAAAATCTACCTGCCACAGCATTTGCCCATACCACCATGAAATGCCTGCAGTACCAGTACTGACACATAAGTGAAAACTTAACTACATTGTATACCCCCACTGACTAGAAAGGACAACTGCAACACAGCCTTTAGAATGGCACTCAGTGTCAACATAACATTTCTACGTGTTGCTGTGTAGCAGGCCCAAATGGTGTTTTAGAATCACAAGTAGGCCTCCCAATAAAGCTTGATTAATTGCAAAGACCTATGTTTGGAATCTGACACTGCGTAACTGCTTTGGTTAGCATGCTACCTCAAGTTTAAACTGTTTTGGAATAAACACCAGATCAATCTGCAACAAATATGGAATTACCATCCATGATGTGCTGCAGGGTCTTGATCTGGTGCTGATTCCCAAAACCATCTAGATAGGAATGAGACGATCTTCAGCCCTCATTCAGCTGCCATACACCTCGCCCTTCTGTAATTCAGAATCGATGGGATAGTAGCAATGTAGGAGTCATCCTCTGCTTTACATCAGCACTGGAGATGTCCCAGACAGGCAGCCAACTTCATTAAATATGCAAACTGCAGACTTCTCATTTACCATCCACCCTGTTATATGGACATCTTTCTACACGATTTCACTGGCTTTCTTATCAACACAGTGCAAAATTATCCAAGACAACTTGTTGCTAGATATTTTAACTCTTGGATCAGAGACAGATACTTGGATTTGTAAGGAAATTCCTTCATATTATGAAGATTAGCTTTATGCAGATCTCTGAGATAATTTCAAAAACCCAAGTGCCTCTTCTTTGGTCTGTTCTTGATATAGCCAGAAAAGTAATTAGTAAAGACTGGAAAAAGTAAAGTTACCCCCTCTTGTGCTGAATTTATTAGCATGGCAAAATTGTCTGCAGTGGTGAACTGCATACTATAAAGATGAGGTCTTCTAATAATATACATTCATATAAATCTTGGCTTAAACTTAAAGACTTGCTTGAAAAATATTAGTTGTCGAGATGTATAACTTTGATGTATTGATCAGCTGTGGACCTATGCAAATGGTTATTTGTTTGTTTTATAATTGATTTGTTTATCTATAGTTTTAAAACCAAATAAAAAAACAATACAACAACAACAAAAAAAAAAAGATTAGCTTTATGCAGGAGGTTTCCTCTGCTACCCAAGTAAGACACTCTTAATTTGATTTTTCTCACTAGATGGGGTCATTCAATCTGGAGGTACAGTCATCCTTGTGGTCCGACCATTTTCTGGTCCACTTCAACTTTGGGTTCCCTCTAGAGAGGTCACCTGATAATGAACTGACTCAGTGCTGGATTTTGAAAACAGTTTCATCTAATTTCCCTTTTTTAACCCACTCGAACATAACTGTAGTACAGAGGAGCCACATTCACTAACTTCTGTTTGTATAACCAGTGAATCACCTTCGCACTGGATCAACTTGCCCCGGTTCACGTGAATCCATCCCACAATCGTGTGGGGTGCTGGAGTGAAGACTAAAGCACACATGGAAGAAGACTGGCCTTCTTAAAGATAAACTAAGGTTGGATGACTAGTACTTGGCATACCATTCAAAAATGTCACATAAGATGGCAATGTCTTTGTTCAGAAAGGTCCCTACCACATCCAGTCATTCAACCAAGCTTTTTTAAGCTGTTTGCTGCCTGGGCAGTCAAGCATGTTTGATTACTTATAAACTGCTTTCTTCCTCTCAAAGTGTGTGTGGGGGCGGCATTATTATTTTCAGCTTCAGGTTTTGCTGGACAAATTTTGTTCAGTTAAACCCTTTCTACTGACTGCAACCTGCACTCTTTCCTTTCAAAGCTTGTTACAGAATGTTTGAAAGTCCTTGATCCAGTGATTTGTTTTCCAGACAATATATGCTTCCCTGCAAAAGAGACATTTTTCATTCTATATTAAAATAAGCCTCGTTTAATCCCGTACTGAAGACTTCTTTAGCTCCACTAAATATGAAGGGCAGTTGCCCTTTCTCAAAACTTTCTCCTACAGGTAATACTACTGAGAAGGTGATTTATAAAAAGTTGCATTCTAACTTAAAAACTCATGGTCTCCCTGACCCTCAGAAGTCTGTTTTTTGATCAGTACACACCACTAAACATTTTAAGGGTTATGATAAGCCTTCCTGTGGCAAGGGATCATTGTTTTTTTCCCCAGCATAGTCCTCACTGAGTTCTTAGCACCATGACACCATAGACCATAGGATTCTTCTCAAATGCCTTCAAACACGCCGTGGCTTTCTGATACTGTCCTTGCCAGATGTTTCTGTTAGCCGGGAATTCTCTCTCAGAAAGCAGTCATTTCTGAAGCTTCTTTTTGACTTGCAGGGTTCTGCAAAGCTTAATTTTGACTTCTTTGTAGTTCATAGTTCCACCAACAGAGGTCTTATTAATAAGTTGTGCGCAATGCCATTGTTACGCTGATGACATACAACTTCACATTTCATTTTCTTAGGATTATACATCTTATTTTAGTTTTCTGAAGGACAGTGTGGATTAGGCATTCAACTGGTTAATCAGAGTGGATTGAAGCTAAGTGGGTCTATATTAGATCATCAAAACGGCTGAATTTCGAATGATCTAATATCGAACCCAATATCTCGAACGCTGAAAACAGCGAAGCTGCACAAAACCAAATTCTTTCCTAGGGAAAGAATTCGGTTGGCCGTTGTTGTGGCTTCACTGTTTTCAGCGATGCGGTGGAAAGTTACAGGTTGGGTTAAGGTAAGTCTGTGATTGTGCGGATGTTCGGGTTAGGGCGCGGGTTGGGTGAGTTAAGGTTAGAGCGCGGGTCAGGTAAGTGTACGATTGTGATGGATGTTAGGGTTGGGGGTTAAGTGAGTTAGGGCGAGGATGAGGTGAGTGTGCGATAGTGAGAATTTGTGGTTAGGGGTGGGTTAAGTGAGTTAGGGTTAGGGCGGGGGTGAGGAGTGTGGGATAGTGACAGACCTTAGGATTAGGGTCTGGGTTAAGGTAAGTGGATAGATAGTAGTGTATGTGCAGTGTAGTGTAGGGTTAGATGTAGCTTTTAAGTATATGTGTGTGGATTGCTGCTTTTTCGTGTGCTTGTGGTGTGTGTGTTTCTCGGAACAGCAAATGTTTTCCCTGGGAAAAAATTTGCTGTTTTGAGGTTTCGATAATGTTACGGTTCGGGTTTTGCAGTTCGACATTACAGCATTCGATAATGAGCCGTTTTGATGATCTAATATAGACCCAAGCTAAGTTTGGAGAAGAGAGAGAGCAGTGGTATTGTAAAGTGACTATCCATCCTTTCTAGTATCCTAATTCGTCTCCACTAGTTCCATTGGAGATATGGAGAAAAATTTTAGCCAACAGGCAAAGGTTGCTCAGTGAAATATTGTAAAAAGTCCAGCAAAGTGACCAAGCTTCCACCATGGCAAAAAATGTAGAAAATAAAAATTTTATTCCAAAGGATAAGTGCTTTCACACACATAGTGCCTCATCAGATCCACAGAAAAGAACATCACAGGTGTAAGAATTTATACAGTCAACATCAAACAATCAACCAACCAAATAAAAACATCAACTACTGATGTATGCTTCGCTTTTTTAGAACAGGTTTTAAAGGTACAGACAAATTAATTCCTGGCAGTTTATCTGCCTGCAGCTTCACAATCCATTTAGCTTCAACATTTTCCAGTTTATTATTAAAATCTCCCTTTCTCTTGTTAACATATACAAGTTGCAAAACACTAAAAACAAAAGAGTGGCCTGGAGCCATGGAAATATGCTTAGCAAATGCATTGAGCAAATTCATACATTTAATATCTCCTACATGCTGCAGGATACGCTCTTTCAACATTCTGACAGTCTTGCCCACATAAATAGATGTGCAAGATTTACATCTAGCTAGATAAATCAGTCTTTTTGACCTACAATAAGCATAAAAGCTTGGTTTAAATAAATAATCAACAGAAGGATGTTGAAATTCTTGTATAGAAGATATATATGTGCAAGCTTACAGTGTCTACATGCATAAGTGTCCTGACGATCAGATATGGGCAAAGGAACATGGGTTGTTTTATAGCATAACTGTCGCTTAAGGGAGAGGTTATTCCTAAATGTATAACAAGGTTTAACACCCACTATGCCCTTAACTTTGTCGTAAGAGAGTAACACAGGCCAAAACTTTTTAACTACATCGCAAACTTGCTGAATGTTGTTACCATAAGTCAAAGACAGTCTAACATTAGTAGATATAGCATCCTTTGCATTACCCTTATAAGGAACATAAGTTCAATGAAAATACGGTTGACCTCGGTCAGAACGCATATTTGCAACAGTATTCAAGCTATTATCTAGCAATTGCTCATTATAACCGCTAGCTAATAATTCATCCTTAAGGCCAAGCATAGCTTCCTTACACTGTTCATCATTAGTATGTAGGCGTGACATCTGTAAATATTGCCCTTTAGCAATATTCCTAAAAATATGTTGCGTATGCATGCTATTACAGTGTAAAAGTGCATTTTTCTTATATGCTTTCCAGTGGAGGGAGCTGGATAAAGTACTTTCAACCATAGACATTTTAACATCTAAAAAAAATCAATGCATGTACGTGAATGATTTAATACAAATCTAAAACAACTACTAGTAGACTCAATATATT
Organism: Protopterus annectens; assembly: GCF_019279795.1. Classification (NCBI taxonomy): domain Eukaryota; kingdom Metazoa; phylum Chordata; order Ceratodontiformes; family Protopteridae; genus Protopterus; species Protopterus annectens. The sequence goes on along the minus strand of NC_056727.1, from coordinate 178,035,272 downwards.
GCACAAATCTCATAAGGTCTGCCTCTAGGCCATGCCACAAGATAAAAATATCATCCACAAAACGCTTATAGTACAGAAGATTAGAAGAAAATTTGTGGCCAGAGAGGACTGCCATGCGCTCCCAGTCAGCCAATACCAAACTGGCATAACTGTTAGCGCATGGAGTCCCCATGGCCGCTCCAATCCTCTCCCTATAAACAATTCCTTTGGAATAAAATTTTTATTTTCTAAATTTTTTTGCCATGGTGGAAGCTCGGTTACTTTGCTGAAGTTCCACTGGAGATGGTAGACTGGAATTCGCCACCCAAGTGCAGAGCCTTGAAGTGTTTCTAGCTAACTTGATATTGAGGGAAAAGCAGTCAGCTACAGACCATCTAAGAATTAAGGACTTGATGCCACGGTCTGAGTTGGAGATAGTGATTCATACACAGACATCCTCCAGACTTGATGGCTGCAACCCCTACACCTTAGGCTCTATTAACACTGCCACATGCAGCAGGTGCAGAAGTCTATGACCAGGAAGCTTAATGAAAGTTTGAGATATCAGCATATCATCCAAGTGTTGCAAAGAATGACACTGGTTGCTGGTAGTGATCAGTCATTGTTTTAAGACATTAGCTGTTACCTGCACAGTATTCTGTCTAAATTAGCTTTTGGACCCCTAAGCACTGCTTCACTAGCTTAGATCTGTTAGGAGCTGCTGGTGATTTCAAGGATTAGCCTGGAAACATTTAGACTCTGACATGCTATTTATCAGCTCTGGTACTGCAGTATCTACTATCTTACTATGTGTGTGTTTGTGAGACTGAGTCCTCTTTTAAGTGTTTCTTGACATGCTACCTTCTCAGGAAAGTATACCTGAATCTAGTGCAAAAATTCTGCCTTTGACATTTAATCTGAATTCTGTATTACGCTGAGTGCATTTTTTGTGACTTCATACTATTATCTTTTTATATTATATTTATGGTATGCTACTATTTTATTTATTTATTTAAAAGTTGTTTACCAGAACATCCAAATGGGACAGAGCCCATTTTCAGCGAAGGCCCAGGGAGAAAAGCCCCAGATGCATGTCTTTGGAATTATGAATTGGAAAAGTGAATTATGAATGATGAAGCAGTATCTTTTATTAATGTACTGCACCTAAATAAATGAAGTTTAAGGTTTACTTGAAGGTTTCAAATAGAAAACATGCCTCAAAAGGAGCTTATGTTAGTCCACTAGTGAAGGAGCAAAGCATCCACCCTTACTGCTGTAAACCCAGTAAGGAATAGCCTTGGGTAGTTAGATGGCTAGAAGAAAAGGGGCTGTTAAACTTGGTTGTCTTCTTCTAAGCAGGCACCAAAGCCAAGGATGAGGGGAAGATAGCACACACAGCCTGCCTTGACCTAGCCAAAACCTTTGACACTATTCCCCCCTCAGGCATAACAGATAAACTCTCCCAGCTAGGCATCAACCCATATGTTACCAGATGGGTAGCTAACTAGCTCACTGACAGAGCCCACTCAGTCAAAATGGAGGAAGCCACCTCTAGTGTTAAACCCGTAACAAGTGGCGTACCCCAAAGATCGGTCTTGGGGCCTCTACTGTTTGGGATATACTTTTCTGAGGTGCAAGCTAAAACCAGTAGTCTGTGGATGATCAGGTTTGCAGATGACTGCAAACTGGGCACTGTCATAAATTCCCCGAGTGATGTGAACATCCTTCAAGAGGGCCTTACCCAAACTAATGATTGGCGCCAGAAGCATGGCCTCAAACTGAATGCCAAGAAATGCATCATTATCCCCTTTGGGGAAAATGGCGTCCCCACTAATTATCACATTAATAACAAAGTACTAAGCATGTAATCAGTTGTGAGGGACTTGGGCACCCAGGTTGACAGCAACCTGACCTTTGACCACCACGTTGCCTCTGTTGTATGGAAGGCTTTCTAAATGGCCCACCTCATAAGTAAGGGTATTTCATCCAGGAGCAAGGAGGTCATAGCATCCCTGTACTCCTTCTTTATCAGACCCATTATCGAGTACAGTGCCCCCTTCAGCATGTACCTTGCTAAGCATATGCAGCAGTTGGAGAGACCACAGAGATTCCTGACCAGGAAAATCCAGGGTCTCAAACACCTATCCTAAACAGGTAGGCTAAAAGTCCTGTCCTTCTACTCAGTCTCATACAGACTGCTCAGAGGTGACCTCTGCCTGGCATACAAGGTCGTCTCAGACTCAGCCTTGATGGAGTTGCTGCATATCCGTAAATCAAACTCCACTCGCGCAACCTGCATACAGGGCCTCAACCTGGTCTGTGACATTAATAGAACTAGTTGGCAGGATAGATTTGTCTCCCAACGACCCCCCCCCATCTGTGGAATAGACTCCCTCTCCATATCAAGCAAAGTACCTCACAAGCCCTCTTTAAGAGAAACCCGGATGACTGGATGAGAAACAGAAAATATACCCCTGAGATCCCTGGACAGGGAAAACAAGTGCTGACTTTGTGGGAACATGGGTAAAACTCTTGGGTAGGCTTATAATGGCCTCTGGGCCAATAGCCTAGTATTGTCCTATGAACCTCGGCTCCAGAGAGCACCCCTGCACTACCAGGCTATAACTCATACCACACTTTTTGGCCATGTAACCTGGACCGAAACACCAAAGGTGGGGTGTGTCCATATTCATTAAGGATATCCACACCTCCAGGCTAGTTGTTCAGCATAATGCATCCGAGTTTATCCAAGTGCAACTAACTCTTGGCAAAACTGCAATCTAAATTGTAGCTTGCTACAGATCCCCCACCATGCCCCAGGATTTCCGCTCCTATTTTCTTGATGTACTGGAAAATATTAAGGTTCAACCAAACACCCTAATAATGGGTGACTTCAACTACCCCACCATTAACTGGGAAAACTACTCATGTACCAACTCCTTAGCGCAACGCTTTCTAGAATTCATAAACTCCACTGCCCTAGATCAGCTTATCCACACCCCCACCAGGGGCAACAATATCCTAGACCTAGTCATTACCAACATGAGTGACCGGTGTTCCACACTTGAAGTCAACTCCTCGTTGGTCCGATCCGACCATAAGCTAATCACCCTTGATATCCACATCCCACCCCCACCCTCACCCCCATTAAGGAAACCACAGTAAAAAAATTCTCCAAAGCCAACTTCATGCTTCTTAAGACAGAAGTAGTGAACTTCATGACACCCATGCAGATGGACAATACAGTTACAACTGCTGAATCCTACACAAATGCACTCTATAAGCACTTACATGAGTGCATGGATTGTGCTATCCCAAACAGAACCAAGATGCTATCCTCCAAAAAAAGGAAGCCAATCTGGTGGTCCCCTGCCATAAACAAACTGTACAACAGAAGGAAGAAACTGTTTCAAAAAAGAGTAAAATCCCATGAGTGGAGGAGCTCCCTGGTCAGCCTCAGTAAGAAGCTGAGATCCCTTATAAGATCATCCATAGCTAGCTACGAAAATAAAATCACCACTAATTCCAAGGACAACCACAAAGCATTCTATAGCTATGTCAAGAATCTCAATGGCAACACTCAGATCTGCTCTGAGTTACAGCACAAAGGCACAAAAATTACAGAACCAACTGATATTGCCAACATCCTGGCAGATAGCTTCAGTGCTAACTTTACCCCCCCCCCTCACCAACTTTACCACCCCCTCACCCCCTAAAGGGCCCATATCTATACAGGAAGAATGCAGAGTCCCTGTAATCACAACTATGCAGGTAAAAGCTGCACTCTCTAAAGCCAAAAACACAGCATCCATGGGACCGGACAACATCCCAGGCTGCATTTTACACGAACTTCAGAATGAACTGGCTCCCCACTTAAGCACCATGTTCAATAATAGCTTTGCATCAGGCTTTGTGCCAACTGAATGGCGCACAGCAACAGTTATCCCACTCCACAAAGGGGGAGCCATCACTGATCCCGGAACTATAGACCTATTAGCCTGACTAGCCTGGCCTGCAAAGCCATGGAACGTATCATCATGGAACTCATAAACAAAGACATTGGTAACCTCCAAACTCTGGATCCCACCCAGTTCAGGTTTGCGAAAGACAGATCATGCCTCCTGAACCTGATCGACTTCTTTGAGGCAGTCACCAAAGCCGTAGATGAGGGTAAGGTGGTTCACACAGCCTATCTTGACCTCGCCAAGGCTTTCGACACCATCCCCCTTTTTGGAATTATAGCTAAACTCAATAAACTAGGCATAAATCCCTATGTCACAAGATGGGTTGCCAACTGGCTCACTGACAGAACCCACACTGTAAAAGTTGCAGACTCCAAATCTGACCTCAAACCAGTGACAATTGGAGTACCACAGGGTTCCGGCTTAGGACCGCTCCTGTTTGGTATCTACTTCTCTGAAGTACAGGCTAACACAGAAGGCCTCTAGCTAACGAAGTTCGCAGATGACTGCAAACTAGGAGCCATAGTCAAGTTCCCAAATGATGTGAACATCCTACAGAAGGGCCTCTCTGAGACAGATGCCTGGTGTCAGAGCCATGGCCTCAAGCTCAATGCCAAAAAGTGCAGTGTCATCCCCTTTGGTAAAAACTCTGTACCCATGAACTACCACATAGGCAGCAATCTACCGAATGCGTGATAAGAGATCTTGGGACCCAGGTGGACAGTAGTCTCTCCTTTGATAGTCACATCGCCACAGTAGTCAGGAAGTCTTTCTACATGGCACACCTCATCATAAAAGGGTTCTCATCCAGGAAAAAAGAGGTCATCGTTCCCCTCTACTCGACACTCATTAGACCCACTATAGAGTACAATGCCCCTTTTGGAATGTACCTCACAAGACATCTGCAGCAGCTGGAAAGGCCAAAGAAATACCTCACAAAGAGGATTACTGGACTCAAACAAATGCCCTACACTGACTGCCTCAAAAAACTCCAGCTTTACTCTGTAGCATATCGCCTACTCTGCCTAACATATAAAGCTATGTCAAACCCAGAGCTGTTGGACATGCTACACCTAAAGAAATCCCAATCCCTCCGAGCTACACGCTCTAGGGACCTAAACCTTGTCACCACAATAAACAGGACATGCTGGAGGGATAGATTCCTATCCCAGAGACTTCCCATACTCTGGAACAGGCTACCCATCTATGTCAAGCAAAGTTCTTCATTAGCACTCTTCAAGAAAAATCTTGATGAGTGGATGGGAAATAGGAAATACACCTCGGGGATCACTTCTGTGTCTCTGCTCGACAGTGGCACAGGAAAATAACTTTCTTGGGTGGCGTAAGCCAGGGAACCTTGTTGGCTAGGCTTGCGTAGGCCCTTGGGCCAATAGCCTAGTACCTACCTATGAACCTATGAACCTGAGTGAGTTTTTCACCACCATTGCAAGGAAGACAGGACTAACCCAGGTAATCTTATATGTACTTGTGTAGAGGCCAAAGTGACATCTATGATTAATGACTAAAGTGTGGGGTTGGCAGCATCGTGTATTATATGTGTGGAAGCATACTCTAACACCAATGCATATAGCCAATGAAAGCAGAAAATGTTTGTTCTAGTTCCCTGACATACATATTTTATTCCTGACAGACATAGGGAAAAGCAAGATTTGGAAGGACTACTAAGGAGATGTGAGGGTAGGGATTGATTTGGAGAATGGACACGATAGGACATGGTATGATAGAAAATCATGAAAGAAGGGCTCTGGGGATGCTGCTTCTGGCAAAAATAATTAAAAAAAAACTTGAAGGGTTCTTAAATTTATTTATTTATTTAACATTTTGTTTACTGGAAAAGTCCGACTTAGAACGAGCCAATTTTCAGGGGAGTTCTGGGGAAAAATGTTCCAGAACATGTCTTTGTAAAGTGGGAGATAACCAGAGCACCCATAGGAAACCTACACGAATGCAGGGAGGACATGCAGACTCTGCATAGACGGCACCCCAGGCAAGAATCGAACTGAAGAATCACTGCACCACTGCACAGTCCAAGAAAATCATGCCTTTCAACCAAGAAACCGAAACAATAACATGCACCCTAATGATGCAGTGGGCCAGACCTTCATCAAAATTCTACATTCAGAAGGCAGTGTTTGAAAATACATGCCCATTTCTGCAATGTCATGTAGCCTTAACATTACAGAAATGTCTTCAAATGCTGACAAATATACATTTTATAAATGCACAGCATTCAGCTGTTCTCCCCTGATGTTTTTAAAGAAGAGTTAGGATTTCTAAGCATTAATGCTGAGAGATGTTCTGAGCTGTGTGTGCCATAAGTTTCCTGAATGCTGTTTTAAAAAATGTATTTATTCCTGTCTGCACCCTCAGTTCAAAGTAGCTGTGAATTTGAGAATATAATTGTTAAACAGTAATCTCACAGTTTTGTTTTTGGGTTAAACTTTCAAACTTCCCTCCCCTCTTTAATCTGCAGATTTGATATGCCCCCCTTTGTTTTTCTGCAACCTGCATTACTTAGGTTTTGTGTTTGATTGAGTGTTGGGGAGTTTAACTGTTGGACGTGCAGCTGCCAGCATTTCATATGGCTGCTTCAAAGATCACTTTTAACTATCAGGAAGTGAGAAGAATGATGCAGATTATTTGGTCCTGAGAAGCTTTATATTTGCATGGTAGTTTTTTACACTTCAAGAGCCTGATGGTCACTATGAGAAAGGAGTGTGAGGAGAAACCAAATGTGTGTTTATTTGTGGTCATTAAGTATACACATTTGGGTGAGGGGGTTCTGTTCAGAACCTGCAGTGTTGGGCACATAATGTGATACTTTTCTCCTTTATTTTTTTATTTATTTTGCTTTTGTTTACCAGGTTTGTCTGACTGGGTTAAGTCAAAACAATATTTCAGCGGAGGCCCTGGGGGAAAAGCTCTAACATATTACAGATATTTTAAAGCAGACATTAAAATGCATGAACAATTACACATACATTTGTTAATTAGATTGTAATCATATGAAATAAAGGCAACTGTTATAGTATAACTATACATTTACATTAGTAGATATTGAACATTGGGCATTTGAAGAGGTGTAATAGTGGCTTTATCAAATGAATAATAGATCACATAACTGGATTAAAAATTCAAAGAAATGGAGACAAAGGAGGAACTAGGTAAGATAGAAAATGTTCATTCTGTAGTTAGGTAGTGGGGTACAAGGCAGGTTCATATACAATTATATATATGGCTATCATAAGTTTTATATTAGAAGTATAAAGATGGGGTTAAGGAGTGCCACAAAATGATGTATATGATTGGGAGATGCTAGTAAAACTATTCATGTACTGATCAAGACTGGATGGGGAACATAAGATCCTGAAAGTAGTAAAATGGCTTGACAATATGGCAAGCTGAAGATAATAACATTAGCATTTATCCAGGAGATATACATGAGCAGATCCATTGATCTGATATGTGAAGTTTCATAATTCTTTTTAAATGAGTTTGCATTCCATTCAGAATGGATTTAAGTGGTACTGGAATGTGGTTTCACAGTTTAGCTACAATATTTAAATACAGTCACTTGCAGTATTAGACTACTTGGTTAGGGGAATAGTGCTATATTAAGTTAAAGGCAATTTTCTGGCTTATAGAGAAATCTGTGTATTGTAGTTAGCTGAAAAGGAGCTAGATAATGTTGTAGTTCTAATCAGTTTAATTATTTGAGGACTATGCACTGTTTTGTCACAAGTTGTCTTTTGGAATACTGGAGCATAACAGAAAAAAAAGCCAACATGGGCTGTGGTAACAGTACACATTGCCCATAGCAGCACTCCAGTATTAATTTGGTACAAAGATTGTGGGGGTGGGGGCCTGTAGCTACCAGATGAAATATATTACTGTGGCCATTATTTTTGCTGTTTCCTGGTAATCACCTCACCTCCAATGTATGGGCACTAGAAGTAACAATCTCTTGGGGGCAGTCTGTTGCTGAAAAGAAACAGACAGTTGCATGATTCTGTGAGTGAGTATGGGAGACTACCAAGATGAAATGCATTACTGTAGTCATTTTTCTTTCAATTTCCTCAAACAATATCCTAAGAAGGGTACTCAACAGGCTGGGTGAGGGTAAGGAAGCATACACTGAAATAATGTGGTCATTATTATTTCACTTTCCTCACATCAAAACCTCTGAGGTATACTCAGAAGTGAGAAACCTTTGGGGAGGAGAGAGTATTGAGAAGCATGCTATGAAACTGCCAGGTATTTGCAAAATCACTGCTAAATGATTTTGTATTACTCTTAATCAGGGAGGTAAATGTGTCTCTAAACAACCTACTAAAATATAACACTGGGGTCACTACTTCTTTTACTTTCCACACAATCTACCCACAGTGGAAGGTGGCTATCCATTGAAATGTAAGAAGACAGGCTTGTGTGTGAAAACCCAAGATAGTTATGATGACTGATGCAGTCTATGGTTGGGTGGTTTAGCTCAAAGGATGCTAGGATCCATTTTTTTGTACTGTCGGACCTCACAATGCACCTCTGACAACTGACTTCCCCTGTTTTTAGTCTTGATGTGCACCCACTAACTAGCAACTCTGCCTATAGTGTGCATTGATAATCTGCAGAACTTGCATCCACCACTGCAAATGAAGACACCACATGGCTCGTAGTTAAAAACTTGAGACAAAGCAGCTGAAGACATGAAACACTGGTCACTGCCAGCAAAACAGAAAATATTTTCAAACAGTATGAATAAGTCTTCCTGGAGAAAGATTTCTTAGCTGCTTCCAAATATCCACAATGACTCCTGGAATATCAGATCTAGAGGTCTGCGTATCAGACTTGTGTACCACAACATGAAGATAAAATGACCTCAGATCAGGATGCAGATTACAGCCATGATTTGTCATGATGATACATGACTGAAAAGAGAGCTGTACAGTCTCTTGGGGTGTCAAAGACTATTATAAAAGAATGAAGTAAGAAACTAGTGCTACTTGAGCCAATCAGCAGCAGTTAAGATTATCACCTCCTTCATCCTCATTTCAAAAGAAATTTTCTTAAACTGAACTTCCTAAAATGTTACTACCAATCTCTCATTCCTCAAACATTTTTTGGAGTGAAGAATGACAGGCTTTTACTCAGTTTCTGCTGTCTTGCCTTCCTTTTAAAGTTCTATAAGTTGTATGTCCAAAACAACCTTCAACCTAGCTGAGAAATGGTGCAAAAATGATTCTGTACCCTCTTTTCCAAGGTGCAGAACCCACAGAAATGGGGAAGCAGACTACAGGAAAACATCCACTATATTTACAGGGTTTTTGAAAGAACATCTTGTATATGAAGGATCCCCTTCCCGTCTACTACCTTAAATAAAGTTTAAACATCAGGTAAAAAAAAGATTTAGATAAGTGCTTTGGAGAATACCTAGCATATTCTCCCGATATCAGAGACTGTCCAGGAAATTGATTTAAGTGCCTACGATGAGCAGTTAGAAAGGCCTTTCTCCCATAACATGCTCATGTGCAATTTAGAAATGTTAGCTGCAATGCAGTAAGACCTCATTATTGGCTAATATGCATGTTTCTTGAATCACAGCTACTACATTGACTTGCAGACAGTGGCATATCTGTTCACTGTGATAGCAAGCTTCTGCTTGTATAGGTAGTGGTATTTTCCATAGTCTCTCACACACACCACAGCCCTTGTACATGTCATTACTACCAACTGCAGACCAGTGGCTCCCCGACCCCATAATCACTGCACGCATCGAATAGACCCTGGTGGTCTAGTGTATCCCTTCTACATTCAGATCCCCATACTATTACTGGTGCCAGTATGGCACTTTACAAAATTGTCCCTGGTATCTACTGTATTCCCCCCAGCCTCCAATCCCCCTTATGAAGTATGTGTCTTTAGGGCACTTTAAAGAATTGTCCCTGGTGTCCAGTGGCTCCCCCCACCCCCAAATTCCTGTCATGTCTGTGTCTCCATTGTAACATTTGTACTGGTATGGTACTTTAAAGATTAATCCCTGGTGTCCAGAGTATCTCCTCACCCTAGATCCCAGTTTTGTTAGTGGTGTTCTTATGGCAAATTAAATAGTAAGCCCTGGTGTCTAGTGCCACCCCCCCCCCCACCACCACCACTACCACATTAGTGTTTGGAGGTTGAACATGGTCTTTTAGTCATGTCTAATACATTGACAAGAGGGGGATGGCTGTTCTGATCTATACAGCCAAGCAATTTCTTTAATGTCTCGGCATTGTAGGTGCCTTCCTAGATACAGTTCAGGGAAGAGAGCACATGCTAATTAGCATATACCTCTACCCCCAGAATGCCTCATTAGCATTCAGCCTGGCTGTGGGGGCCAGCCCTTCACAGTGCTGCATGACTTTGTGTTAGAGGATTATGCAGCACTGTGTAAGGACAGTTCCAGAATCAAGAAAAGTTACCACAAAGTGTACACCTCCGTGTACATACTGCTATACCTTAATGAATTCAGTCAAAATATATGTTTGGTCTTGATAAGTTGTTGCAGTTTCCCCAACAGAATCTCAGCCATCTGCCTAGCTGCCTCCTTGAAAGAATGGCACCAGTAAAAGGTGCCTCCATTAATCTGTCCTTAATAGACTATAAAATAGGGCAACTGAAGCCATGCATATCATAACACACACAGACCTGTAGTGGGCAAATTTCTTTTTATATCAGTATCATATGATATCCAGATGGTGCGAATCTATTTTCTTGGATACCTCCAGGAGCTTCTATGCAGTGGAGATGTTGTGAACAGACAGACAACTTACTAACGTATCCAAAACATCTTTGACTCTCTCCAAAGAAAACAGGTCTATATCAGAAGATCTAAGTTTCAAAACTTTGAATCTGATATGGTTGACACCATATGATTGAAGTCTTGAAACTTCTAATCTTTTAACGGAGATCTCTGTACAGTGTGGAAAGGGAAGATTTCCCTTTTCTGCACTGTAGTGCGATCTCAGAATTGGTATATTTAAGTAGAGGAGGATGTGGGGGATGCAGGGGGGTTGACCCCCTGCTTAGAGCATTTAAATGGTTTGTTTTTGTAGGTTGTTGTGTTTTATTACATTTTCGATGTTTCAAGACTTTGATTATATGGTGTTGACCATATCACATTCGAAGTTTTGAAACTTCGATAATGTAATATAGACCCAAGAACACAGTTGTGGAAAATATGTACATGTATAAATATGCAGGCAATAAGGCACAAGGGCTAGTGTCTTACAATCCCAGGGCAAGTGATAACACCTGTACGATGCATCTCAAAAGTACCTTAATATGCTTATAAAATAGGCACCTGTATTTTTTTTAGTTTGAATTTTACATTTAGAAACTTAAGTACAATAAAAAGAAGTTATGTCTCACCATAACGTTCCATCTGTATTGTTGATCCTCGTTCAGTCATTATTGGAAAAATATTTACAAATACCACAGGGCAGGTCAACAGATAAGTGAGACACACCCAAGCAATAAACACACAAAGAGTGTGCATCTGATGTAGGTAATTTGTGTCCACAATCTGAACACCTTTTAAATCCTGGACTACCTTTTTTATCTGCCATGATCGAAAAGGAGACAGAGGAAAGGGTACCAGCAATGGTACGAAAGAATACCCGAAGGTAATGAAGAAAAGAAGGGTTTACCAACGATGGTAAGGGAGAAAATACCTCGCTGTAAAAAGTGCAGAGTAAAGGGAAGGAAACTCAAGAAGATATAGTCGCTAAATGCGATAGGGTAAGAGACAACAAATGAGAAACTTTTCTGACATTAAAGGTTATATTAGACTAGTCTGACAACAAATATCTATACCTAGCTCAAGAGAAGCAGCTTGACACGACCGAATGGCGATGCGGCAAACGAAATCTGAGGTAACAGGAAGAGGGGAATTCTGGGTAAGGGTTTAGCTCGAGAGTTTGTAGCTGACGCGAGCTTAGAAGATGGCCGGCTTGGTTCCGTGGTCGGAACCGATACCCATACGTAAGGAATGAACAAGGATTAACAATATCAGATTTAGTGTTTTGTATTGCATTTTAATGTAAAACAGCTACTCTGCCCATTTTAACTAACTGACTGTAGTGCAGGGATATAACTTCTTAACGTGGAATTTTGATGGGAAATTTTCAGAGCAGTTCACTTTAGGAATCCTTCTATTGATCTATTATAGGATGCTTTACAATTTAATTTGTAATTATTATTTTGCAGCTGTTTTTGTAAATCTCATTTTGCTTTCGAGTGACACAAACTCAACTGTCATAGTTCAGGAGGAGGTGGTGGCACACGCAAGGTATGTTGAAAATTCAACCTTAAACTAGAGAAGTGTTAGCATTTGCTGATGCTGCCCATTTTAAATTATTCTTGTGCAGGGTTATAATTTGTTAGCTATTTGGAGTGTTGTGCAGGTTTATCATACATATGTGTGTGTGTGTGTGTGTGTGTGTGTATTATAAATATATATAGTTTACTATTACATTTACGAAGCACAGGGTATTGAGTGACATGCTTGAGTCACTGTTTTCAAAACAGCAGTGAATCAAACAAAAAATGGTCTATTACTAATGACCGAGTGACATGTTACACTCGATTTTGATTCGATGTTCACATATACTCATTTAAGTGCATATGCATTATTTCAACGTATGTAGTGTAAAACAATGTATATAATCAAACACAACATTAGGAACATGAACGGGAAAGACTGGACTTACTGCAGCGGTAATTTCTCAGAAAGGAGTGTAAACTGCCAGTTACCTGAGTAAGTGTATTGAAATTTAAATTTGTAAGACATATAAAGAACACGCATTTCCACTTGTAATGCAGACTTTGTGAACTTCTTCCACTAAGGATACGATGGCAGATGCTGAGGTTGGATTTGTTCCCAGTGTAATTGACAATATGTACACCACAGTTTTGGGTAAAAAAGGGAGGAAAATGTTGTGTATTGATGGCTATATGTATACCCATGAGAAAAAAAACTACTTGACAGAACTTATTGGTGTTGCACTAAGAAACTGAAGGACAAGTGTAGAGATACATGTGTAACTGAACTAGTTGGAGAGTCATACAAATTGCTAAAAAGTACATTGCATTTTCATGGCCCAGACCCTATTAAAACTGAAGTATATAAAGCCAGGGCTAGTATTAAGAGAAGGGCTGAGCAGTCCGTCGAAGATCAGTGCAAGGTGGTTTCTGAAATACTGGCGGATACACCTAGTACTGTCATGAACTCACTAGGAAATACTTGTGCATTAAAACAAACTGTGAATAGAGCGAGACAACATAAAAGAAGGGAAATGTACTCAGATATGCATACATTGTGCGAATTCCAGAGCATATGCCCATAAAAAAATAGTCAATTCATCATTCAGCATACTGGCCAGTCCTCGTCATTGGGTAACTGTGTTATTATTACAACAATGAGTAATTTTAGAGTGATATGTGTCTCTGAGTACATTTTACTGGATGGAACCTTTCTGATTAGTACAACTGAATGCAAGCAGGTGTACTCTATACACTGTAAACTGGAAGGGTCAAATGATGTTAAAATTATTCCTGTAGTGTATGGTATTCTGCCTGCAAAGACTGAGGAGTGCTAGAATACGTTTTGGACGTGTGTATTATCTCTAAGTGATCGCTTTGATCTGAAATTATGTCCACGTATGGTGCTTAGTGATTTTGAAAAGGAAGCGGTAAATGCCATCATACAACATCTAAGTGGCAGCGTTGCTGGTTTCACCTTTGTCAGATATTATGGCGTCAAATTCAAAAACTGCATCGGGCATCAGAGTTTGGTAGCAACTTGTATTTCTCTTTATTGTGAAAAAAGATTCCAGCATTGGCCTTTGTACCTCTGTAATCTGTTGCTATTACCCTAGACGAGATCGAAGGTGACATGCCGGAGGCAGGCAGACTGTTATGCACTTTTTTTTTTTTTAGAGAGAATTATGTATTAGACAGACCTGGAAGATATGGTAGGAGATATCTACCACTGAAAGGTTAACTCCTTTATTTGATGTTTCCTTTTGGTACCAATCTGATACTTGTTTGTTAGGATATCCGAGGAGCCAGAATGCATTGGAAGGGTTGCATAGGTGTTTGTGTACTCTCTTGGGTAAACAGAGACTACATACGTTAGATGTGCAACATGCTATCCAATTGGACCAAAACAGAGTTGAAGATCTCAAAAACAGAGCACCGTCACATCTATCCTCCTCTCCTAAGAGACGGCAACTGCTGGGTAAAGAAGCTATTTTTCAGAAATTGCTGTCCCGAAAAGACCAGCTCACAGTTAGAGGGTTTCTTGAATTGGTTGCCCAATACTGTTCGCTCTAAGTAATGCTCTCCATCACTTGCTAACTCACCAATGAGCACTCTCCAAGCACAGTTATTACAGTTGTTTTACAGTTACGTGTGATGCACGGTGTATGTTCGGAAGTATATGTAATATGTTTAAGGACGTTCACCTTGTGTTGGTGATGGCTATCAAGTTCAGTAATGGGATTGAAATGTGGAACATAATTTACAGTTTAAAAAAAAAGTTCTCTATGCTTAAAGCTCTAAACTATATTTTCCACTGGTGGAATTCACAGGAAAAACCCATTCAGGATGACAACCAAACTGATATGTATTATGTTGTTTGGCAAGCAATATACTTGGTGATAAGATTGCGCATGCTAGGAAGGACTAAACACATTACGTTAACAACTTATCGAATTTGTCAAATCGTAGTAGTTGCCTATGTGTTGTTTGATATTTTGATTTATTGAGTTTGATATTTTGATTTATAGAATTTATGAAATTCAAAGTTTTGCATCGATAATACCATCATTCGACTGAACCGTTTTTCCACATTATAATAGTAAACCATATTTTAAACACACACACACACACACACTCACATATATATATATATATATATATATATATATATATATATATATATATATATATATTTATATATTTTTTTTTATATTTATATACACACATACATACATATATGGGTCTACTTCTACCCATTGAAAATACACTTTACCGAATCCCAGATAGAGTCCAAATTAGCGAAAGTGTATTTAAACGAAAACACACTTGCACGAAAAACACTTCACCGAACTACAAAATAAAAACAAATACAGCACCCACATTTATGCAGGGGGGCAAGCCCCCCCTGCACCCCCCCCCACACCCCTGCTACTCATATATATATATATATATATATATATATATATATATATATATATATATATATACTAACTGCAAAATCACATAACAGTGGAGAAAAGGGAGTATCCCCTTATCCTCACTGTACCACGATGTATAATGAGAAGTTATGTACCTACCATAACGTTCCATGTTAGTTGTCTTCTCGCCTTCTTTCTTGCTGGATGGGTTCGGAGCCGATCCTCGGCTCCGACTCGGCCAATACTAAAGTTCGAGAGCTAATTCCACCGGCTCAAGGCTCCCCTATATCCCACAATGCTAGGCGGTAACTACTCAGATCTCGTTTGATAGCTAAAACCAAGCAGTTCTAGTCTCCATAGTATGGAGAAGAGAGAAAGGAACCCACCTCTATATAGACCTGTATGCAAGCTGCCACAAACATAAAAGGGAGAATAGAGGTGGTAGAACATGTGGGAAGGAAGCCCCAATGGAAGATCCCAAAAATTCCTATCGGTCTGTCCAGGCTGGGGGGAAGGAGGGTGGGACGCAAGAAAGAAGGCGAGAAGAAGACAACTAACATGGAACGTTATGGTAGGTACATAACTTCTCAATATTAAGTTGTCAATCTCGCCTTCATTCTTGCTGGATGGGACCGCGTCCCTAGCACCTTACCCCGGGTGGCTTATCGGAACAGACTCTTGAGAATAGTGGAACCAAAGTTGGCACGGTTTCTGGAGGCCATATCCAATTTGTAATGCGAGATAAAGGTATGAGGAGAAGCCCATGTGGCTGCTGCACAAATGGAATTTATTGGTAGCCTGTCCTGAAAGGCTACAGATGCGGCTAATGCCCTGGTTGAATGAGCTCTAGGTCTTGAAGGCAGTTTTTGATGTCTGATTTCATAGATGAAGGTAATTATAGAGGTATGCCATCTTGAAAGGGACACTTTAGAAACTGGAAGGCCCAATTTTCCTTCCGCATAAGACAGGAAGAGCTGGTCAGATTTCCTGAACTGTTTAGTCCTGTCTAAATAATATCGAAGTTGGCAATGAACATCTAGAAAATGTAACTTTTGTTCCGACCTGTTAGAATAATCAGGGAAGAAGACAGGGAGATCAATAGTCTGGTTTAGATTTGCCTCAGAGGAAACCTTAGGCAAGAAGGACGGATTAGTCCGGAGGGACACCCTGTCTTTATGGAAAACTAAGTAAGGAGGACGACTGCAAAGAGCATGAAGTTCAGATACCCTTCTAGCTGATGTTATGGCTACTAGAAAAAGTGTTTTCCATGAGAGCAACTTAAGAAGGCATGAAGCCGCAGGTTCGAAGGGGGGGAGAATCAAGGATGCTAGGACCAAATTCAAGTCCCACTGCGGTGGGGGATCTCTGATTGGGGGCTTGAGCAAAAAGACACCTCTTAGAAAGGCTTTGCAGAGTTTATGGGACATGATACTGGAGTCCGAGACACCTACATGAAAGTTAGATATAGCAGCTAGTTGTACTCTAATGGTAGATGAGGAAGAGCCTAAATGAAAGAGCTCTGCCAGGAAGTCTAGGATAGACTGGATAGGTGCAGTGAAGGGGTCTATATTTTTTGATGCTGCCCAGAAGGAAAAACGTTTCCACTTACTATTGTAAATCCTTCTGGTAGAAGACTTGTGAGAGGCTATCAGGATGTTACGGACCGAATGAGAAATTAAGGGAAGCCTGGCTAGGGTAGGAATCGGAGAAACCACGCTGTGAGGTTGAGAAATTGGAGGGAGTGGTGCAGCTGGCCCGACTGGTGGGTCAAAAGATCTGGCACTGGGTCCAGATGCCAAGGCTGCTCCAAGAGGTAATGATGCAGGAACGGAAACCACATTTGTCGAGGCCAGTAAGGGGCAATGAGGATCATAGTGACTCTTGAGGCGATAGCTTTCTGAATTAATTGAGAGATCAGTGGAAAAGGGGGGAAAGCATACAGAAGTCCCCAGGGCCAATCGTGGACTAGAGCGTCTCTGGTGGGTTGACCTGGTAGAGGGAAGAGGGTGAAGAAATCGTGACACTTGCTGTTTTGGGGAGTAGCAAAAAGATCGCAGCAGGGCCGGCCCCATCTTCGAAAGATTTCTTCCAGCACTGATTTTTTTTAGAGACCACTCGTGAGGCATGAGAATAGCCCTGCTCAACTTGTCCGCAATCACGTTGGACTTCCTGGGAATGTGCGTTGCTATCAGAAACCGCTGAGAAGAAATCGCCCACTGCCAAAGTCTGAGTGCCTCTCGACATAAGGGATAGGACTTGGTTCCGCCCTGTTTGTTGATGTACCACACTACGGACATGTTGTCCATCTGAATTGCAATAGTCCCTGTGGGAAGAGAGTCCTGAAGGGCTTGCAACGCTAAAAGCACTGCTCTCATCTCTAAGACATTTATGTGCAAGTGGCACTCGAAAGATTGCCACGTGCCCTGGACTGTCCTGCCCTGATAATGCCCCCCCCCCCACCCGATCAGGGAGGCATCCGTTGTCACCGTGGCGATTGGGGGGGGGATGAAGGGTCTGTCCTGAAGAACTTGAGGTGATGTCATCCACCAAGACAGGTGATTCTTGCATGACTGGGTTAGCAGAATGATGTGAGACATCGGGAGCTGTTGGAAGGACCATTGAGAAAACAGCATCCACTGGAGGATCCGCATGTGAAAACGAGCTAAGGGGAGGAGTGTAATAGTAGCTGCCATGAGTCCTAATACCTTCAAGACTATCCTGGCTTTGACCTTGTTGCATTGAAGCAGAAGGTAAATGTGTTTGTGGATATCTGATACTCTTTGCTCCATCAGTCTGGCAAAAAGATGAACTGTGTCTAAGGTGGCGCCTATAAAGGTAATAGATTGACAAGGCGACAAGGCAGATTTTTCGAAATTTACTGAAATGCCTAGAGCTTGGCAAGTTTGAATGGTGAAGTCTCTGGATAGAAGAAGTTGACGCCTGGTGGTGGCAATAAGGAGCCAGTCGTGCAAATATGGAAACACCTGGAATCCTTGACGTCTCAAATGAGCCGCGACCACTACCATACATTTGGTGAACACTCGGGGGGCTGTAGTGAGACCAAAGGGCAGGGCACTGAACTGGTAGTGACTGGCTCCCAGCCTGAAGCGGAGAAACCTCCTGGAGCGTTTGTGCATTTTGATATGGTAGCACGCATCCTGAAGGTCTATCGAGCACATCCAATTGTCCTGACCCAAGAAGGGTAGAATGGACTGTAGCGTGACCATCCGGAATTTTGTTTTCTTCACATACTTGTTTAGCTTGCTGAGATCCAGTATTGGTCTCCAGTCCCCTGTTTTTTTTTGGTACCAAAAAGAATTTGGAGTAGATTCCGGATCCTTGCTGGTCTGCTGGGACTGGCTGGATAGCTCTTTTTGACAGTAGCTTCGATATTTCTAAAGTTGCTTGTTCCCTTAGACTGGGTGGAACGTCTGGAAGGGATCCTTTGGGTTGGGATGGGATGTGAATAAAGGGGATTTTGTAACCCTCGGATATGATCGACTGTACCCATTTGTCTTGAGTGAGGGAAAGCCAGGCTTCTGGGTACAGTGATAATCTTCCCCCGACTGCCTCCAAAGGTGGACAGCCGGGCAGCTCCTCAGGGATGCTGAAAGGGTTTATCAGAGAAAGTCTCTCTGCTACCCTGGTTTTGCGGACCACCTCTGCCCCTAGGGCGGCGTCTATTGTTGTTCCCCTCTCTGCCTCTAGAGGGGAATCGATTTTGTGCGTCAGATGAGACTTCTTGTGGTTTGCGGAACCACATTCCCCCCCCTCTGACCTTTGGGATAAGGTCCGGAAGGGGTAGAAAAACGGACTCCCACGGCAGAGAGAGTCTTACCTTCCTGCTCGCACCTAGTCAATGTATCCTTCACCTGAGGTCCAAACAACGTTGAGCCATCAAAGGGGGAATTGGTGAAGGATGCCTTGAAAGGGTCCGCAAAATTGCAAAGCCACATCCAGGCGTGGCGTCGTAAAGCTACACCTGTGCCTGCGGCCCTACTCGCCCCATTGGCCGCATATGAGATAAGCCGCATGGAGAAGTTGACAATCGAATTCAGGGTTGCCAACTGGGAATTCATTTTGTCTTGGAACCCCTCAGCTGTTGGATCCTGCATAGCATCACCCATATCCTTGAGTAAATCCCTCTGGAGACAGGTGAAGTGACACAAGTAGTTCAGCGACTGCATGGCAAAGGTCGCTGAGGAAAACATCCGCTTACCGTACCTGTCCATGGTCCTAGACTCCTTATTAGGAGGATGGACAGGTACCAAAGGATTGGCTAATTCCTTCTTAGTGGCTACGGCCACCACCATGGCATCAACAGAGACACCTTTAGATAAGAACTGTTTCTCTTTCGGGGCAGTAATAAATTTTGATGGCCTCCTTGGGGTAGGTTCCACCGAATCAGGGGCCGTCCAAGCCTTCCTTGCCACCACTTCCATGAGGGGATCAAAGGGAGGAGACACCCAGGAGGTGGAAGGGCGAGGGCCAAACGCCTCAAGGTAGACCGACTCGTCCTCTGAAGGGTTAAGGGCGGGCCAGTTCCCCCTCTGTTTAAGGATTTCAAGGATGTCAGCAAAAGAGACATCCTCAGAGGGGGACCGAGGGGAACCTTCAGATTCCTCCAAGTCGGTGTCTGAGGTTGTAGACTCAGGGGAGTCAATGTGCTTCCTCTTGCACTGTCTCTTCCGAGGGGGTTCCCCTGCCAGATCAGGAGAAGCCTCGGAAGAAGAGGATATTCCCAATGGGGAAACCTGAGGGGCTGGCTCTCTACAGTCTGGTACAAGGGGGTGGGTAGAAACCACCGCAGGCACTGAAGCGGGAGGAGCTGACGGAGCCGACCGTGGGGTAGACATGGGGTCTAGCATGCTCCGCATGACCTCGAAGGTGCCCTGATCAGCCAAGGCCGAAGGTCCCCACTCCGAGGAGACAAGGACCCCCCTGGCACCGACAGGGACGGCTCCGAGGCCGATGTCAGAGCCGAACTCACCAGCGCCGATGCTCCGAGAGGGAGAACAGGGTCGGACAAGGGTCTGATGCCACTCGCCCCCTCGGAGCCGACGAGGGAAGCCTGGCGCCGAGATCCCTCCAAAGAGGAAATCGGAGCAGACGACGGAGCTGAAAGGGAGGGTATTGGCTCCGACACACCGACAGCCACGGCTCCGACGAGCCCCGGCTCCGAACTCAAAGGAGTCAGAGGAGGAACAGAAGCAGGGATGGGAATAGCCGCTGACTGTTGAGTAGGGCTATGCAGCATTTGGGCCAGTGCCTCGGACTTAAGAAGTCTACTCACCACCCTTTGTAAGTCATGGTCGGACAGCCTGGAGGACTGAGAGGAATGGGACCTATAGCTCCGCTCCGACAGAAGAGGGGATCCCGGGGCCGAGTGGATGGAGCCAATGGAAGGGGACCTCAACCACTTCTTAGAAGGTGGCTCCGATAAAACTATCGGAGCCGACTGGGTCTTAGTACCCTCGGCTCCGGCCGGAGCCAAGGTAACGGATTGAGTCTTCGAAACATCGACACCAGCCAGAGCCGATGTCGAAGCAGCCTTGATGCTCCCAGCGGACAGCTCAGAAGCTGGAGCCGACGGCCTGGAAGTCTTTGAAGGCTTCCCCGACACTGACTGGGTCGAGGGGCCTTCAGGCTTTAATAAGCCACGAAGAATAAGTTTGTTTTTGCATTCCTGCAGGACTCTTGGGCTGAATGCATGGCAAACAGCACAGGAGTCCTGCAGGTGCAAAGGTCCCAGGCAATAAACACAAGAAGTGTGACCGTCTGTCAGAGACATTTTCTGACAGCACGAGTCACACTTCTTGAAGCCTGAGACCTTGGAGTCTTTCGACATCCCAGAAAAAGTGACTGTATACAAAAAAGACACAGACACAACACACAGACACACCCTTTAACCAAAAGGAAAAACCCAATCACACTGAATGACAAGGGAAAAGGGGGAGTGGGCCAAAGGCCTAGAACTTAAAAAGGGAATAAAAAAACTAGGGAAGACCCGATTAAACTAAAAGGATACCCTGTACTGTAAACTAAACTAAATAAAAAGGATAGGGGAAGATATTTGAATTTTTGACTAGAAAAAACTCACTAACCTGCCAGAGCCGGTAGAAGAAAGCACCTCGCAGCTAAGCGGCAAACGAGATCTGGGTAGTTACCGCCTAGCATTGTGGGATATAGGGGAGCCTCAAGCCGGTGGAATTAGCTCTCGAGCTTTAGTATTGGCCGAGTCGGAGCCAAGGATCGGCTCCGAACCCATCCAGCAAGAATGAAGGCGAGATTGACAACTTAACATCAACAAATTATCTAAACAGTAAAGGTTCCCCTCCCATACACCACTTAAGAATCAACACACCTGCACCACCACAGGATCCCAGAACCGGGGACCTCTCTTTGCTGAACTGTTTTTCACAAAAGTACGTTTTCTTTTAAATGCACTTTCACTAACGTGGACTTGTCTACTTGAAATTCGATAAAGTATATTTTCGATGGGTAGAAGTAGACACATACATACACACACACATGCATACAGTTTTAGTACACACCCATGTTTGTAATACGTAAGCCCCTATCCCTTTTCAGTTATAACCAGGAGCATTATCTGGTTAACAGACTTGTTAAGAGTCACACAGTAGGCAAATGGAGGTAGAATAAATCCAACCATGCTCCTATCCACCCCCTCAAACACACACACACATTTTGGAAATGTTTATTTTTGAATTGAAAGGGATCCCTTCTGTCAAACTGCTGTATGTTGGGCAATTCCATCTGTAAATGTAATTTCTTTATTCTTTTCATAAATTTAATTTTTGGATTAGAGTTGCACAACTACAGTTGTCATGGTTCAGATAGTAGGCTGTACATGTTTATTGAAAATCTGAATACAACATGCTAGGTATTGGTAGTTGCCTATGTGTTGTTTGATATTCTGATTTATTGAGTTTGATACATTGATTTATAGAGTTTATGAAATTCAAAGTTTTGCATCGATAATACCATCATTCGACTGAACCAGATATAGATATATATATATATATATATATATATATATATATATTTGGGTCTACTTCTACCCATTGAAAATACACGTTACCGAATCCCAGATTCCACATTAGCGAAAGTGTATTTAAACGAAAACACACTTGCACGAAAAACACATCACCGAACTACAAAATAAAAACAAATACAGCACACACATTTATGGTAGAGTTATACATACTTGTTGAATATAGGCTTTTTTTTGCTTGTTTTTTTTTTTTTTTTTTCTTGTTTTATCATTTACCTGTGTTTTTTATTGACTACCTGGTGGTGGTTCATACCAGTAAGAATGTAAGGGTATTGTAACGATATGGACATTTTTGAATGTTAAGTTGTAGTTTTTTTCTTACATGTATGGTTCTGCTTCATCTAGTTTTAAGTAGCTATGTTTTTTCTTTAAATGGGTGTTAGCTGCTTTTCTAGAACTACTTGCACACTGCAGATAAGCACTTTAATGTAGGCTATGTGTGTATGTGTGCCCGTGTCCATCTTAAAGTCCTATGAAAATTAGATTGTGGCCTGCATGTCTCAGTAGCTTCATACAAGTCAGGTGCACAGTGGCACAGCGGATAATGTTGCTGCCTTACAGCAAGGGGTTCCCCAGTTTAATTCTTGGTTGAGGTACCTTCTGTGCAGAGTCTGTATGTCCTCCCTAATTTCTCATGGGTTTCCTCTGGGCGCTCCGGTTTCCTCCCACATTTCAAGACATGCAGTAGGTGGACTGGACACTCTAAACTGACCACAGGTGTGAATGTGCATATAGGTGTGTGGTGCAAAAGAAACTACTGTGGCAGGGCTAGCCACCCGGCACTATAAACCGTGGCTCTAGATGATTATCACTGTTGAAATGACACCCCGACCCCATGTGCAAAATTGGGAAAAAGGGGTTGTGGGTGGATGGACAGATACTGAACTTGTATCCTTCAAAATCAAACTGTTTAATAGCTAATACTGCTTAGTGAACACTATTTATTTGCCTTTGTTTATTGGGAAAGTCTAACTGGGCTGGAAAGTACAGTTGTGTACACTTGCCATAAATGTAGATGTTCGAGTGTATCCACTGTTGCAGTCATTACATTTGGGTTATCTGGCTGCAGGTAGCCCTCAGCTGGCCTGAGTATCAAAGTCTTGGATCTCTGCATCGGATGCTGTCTCTTCTTCCATGACGTCAGGTCGTCAGGGGTATAAAACATGCAGCCGACACCATTACATCAGTTTTTCTTGCCCCAGATGTCAGGTGCCCCCATAATGGGAAGCAATTATATATGCCAACAAAGAGCAAATACACCAGAAAGCTGAAATACACTAAACAAGAAGAAAAGTATAGCCAAGAGAAGTCAGGGGGCTTGAGGGAGGGTAACCAGGACTGCAACAGTGAATACACTCTAACGTCTACATTTATGGTAAGTGTACACAACTGTGCTATGTTCTTCGTGTTTCACTGTTGCAGTCATTACATTTGGATTGATTCCCAAAGCTAAGGAAGGGAGGAGGAAGTTAGAGAGCATTAGGGTCAGCTATTAAGCCCTGCAAGACTGCACTGGCAAAACCAGGTCTGGATTTAGAAAAAATAGGCATATGTTAATGCTTGGTGAAGGTATGTACAGAGTTCCAGGTAGCAGCTTATAAGATGTCCCTGGTAGGGACACCTCTGAGAAAGGCTGTAGAGGTAGATGCAGCCCTGGTGGAATGTGATCTTATCCCCTGTGGGGTAGGTTTTCCATTGTGCTTATAGCAGAAATGAATGCAATGGGCTAACCACTTAGAAATGGTTTGCTTTGAAATGGCCTTCCCCTCTGCCCCTACAGCAAAGCCAACTAACAGCTGTTCAGATTTTCTGAGAGGCTTAGTCCTGTCCAAATAAAATCTAAGTTGTCTGTGCATGTCCAAATAGTGCAGTATTCGTTCTCCTTTGTTCTGTGGATTAGGGAAAAAAGTAGGCAAATGAATGGACTGATTATGGGCCACATTAGTCACCACCTTGGGCATAAAGGAAGGATTGGTCCTGAGGGACACCCTGTTTTCATGGAAGATGATAAAGGGCTCCACTGCCATGAGGGCCTGTAATTCAGACACTCTTCTTGCTGAAGTTATGGCTAGAAGGATGGCTGTTTTCCAAGAAAGGAATTTCAACTCTGCAGTTGCAGCTGGCTCAAAAGGAGGTAGAGTGAGCTTTTCCAATACAAAGTTAAGGTCCCACGCTGGAGTAGGGGCTCTCCTGGGTGGTCTTAAAATGTTGGCCCCTCTAAGGAATTGCTTTAGCAGGGGGTGAGAGAAGAGGGGTGGTTCAGTATTATAATGTGCTGAAATGGCAGAGGCATGAATTTTAATTGACAAGAAGGAACGGCCCTTGTGGAGCATCTCTGTTAAATACTGAATAATATGCGGTAAGCTGGGCACCGTTGTGCCCATCCCCTGAGTCTGGCTCCAGGAACAGTATCTTTTCCACTTTTCAGCATAGGATTTTCTAGTACTAGGCCTCCTTGCCTCCAGAATGACATCTAGCACCTGCTTACTGAGGGATGCTATTGGAGAGCTCAAGGAATTAGCCAGGCTGCAAGGTTCAGGGTTTGAAGCTGAGGATGCAAAATCTGGCCCTCCTGCTGGGACAGCAGGGAAGAGGTCAGAGGCAGGTGCCATGGTTCCAGCAGTGACATACTGGACAAGAGGGGGTATCAGTGCTGGCATGGCCAGTCTGATGTAATCAGTATTGTCCTTGGTTGTCCTGTTTGATCTTTAGCAGAACTTTCAAGAGTAGAGGTAGAGGGGGAAAGGCATAAACTGAGTGGCTTTCCCAGGTGAAGGACATCCACTTTCCAAACTTGACTGTGGGGAGTCCTTGTGCAGAATTTGTCCAATTGGTAGTTTTAAGGTGAGGCAAACAGATCTATCTCTGGATTCCTCCATTTGTCTCTCAAAAGGTTGAATATCTTTGGTTCCAGTTTCCACTCGTGTGGGTCCATAAGATTTCTACTTAGGTCGTCTGCAGTGAATTTAGCTTGCCTGGCAGGAATTAAGCTTGTAGGTGCACGTGGTAGCTCAAGGCTGTGTTCCACAGAGCCATGGGTAGTCTGCAGAGAGGGTACGAGTGGATTCCCCCCTGCTTGTTTATGTACCACATAACAGTGGTGTTGTCTGTCTTTACCAATAATTGTCCTGGAAGAATGTGGTCCTTGAAGGCTGCCAGGGAATTCTGTACAGGTAACATTTCTTTTTGATTGATATGCAGGTGCATCTGACTCGGGTTCCATTTGCCCTGAATGCACTGCCCTGCCAAGTGAGCCCCCCCATGCATAGTCTGATGCGTCTGTTGTTAGGGTTTGGGCGGCAGGGGGTAGAGTGAATGGGAGCCCCTTGTTGTGGTAGCAGGCCTCTGCCCACCAAAGGGACTCTGTCTTTATACAAGGAATGATAGGAATCATTGATTACAGGTCCTGAAAATGTTGACACCATAGGCATTTTAGATACCATTGTAGTTTCCTCATATGCAGTCTTGCATATGGAATTAGTAGAATGCAAGAGGCCATGAACCCCAAGGCTTGCAGGATTTTTCTTGCAGATAGCTGGATTTTTGTGGCCAGTAGTTTGAAGTACGCTGTCAAATAAACTTGTTTCTCTGGCATGAGGTAAGCCATCTGGGAAGGTGTGTTCAAGCTTGCTCCCAGGAATACAATCTGCTGGCAGGGTACTAGATGAGATTTCTTTTTGTATATGGTGTACCCCAGTGAGGTTAGAAGTTTCTTTACAAATGCCAGATGTTTTAATAGCATGTCCTGGCTTTCTGCCTGAATTAGACAATCGTCCAGGTATGGGTATATTTGAATATTTCTTTGCCTGCAAAATGCAATGACTGGAGCTAGGCACTTTGTGAATACCCTGGGCGCAGTAGATAAGCCAAAGGGAAGTGCAGAGAACTGATAATGCATGGCGCCTTCTCTGAAGCGTAGGTATTTCCTGCAAGATTCCCTTATTGGAATGTGCAGGTAAGCTTCCTTTAAGTCTAAGGTTGCCGACCAGGCATCTTTGCCTAGCACAGGAAGCAGCTATTGAAGTGTTAGCATTCTGAATTTTGGGATTACCAAAAAGGTGTTTAGAATAGAGAGGTCCAGGATAGGTACCAGGAAAAGTCTTGAGTGAAAAGCTTGTCCCCTTTCTTCTGCTGGGACAGGTTGAATAGCCCTGATACTTAGAAGAGAGAGAATCTGCTGTTGGGCCTCTGCCCACTGATTTGGGGTACGTCTGGCCAACTGTTTGGGGTTGGTAAGGTGTGGAAGTGGAATCTGTATCCTTGGAAAACTATATTTAAAACCCTTTTGTCCTGGGTAATGAGTTCCCAGTTTTTTTGCATGCCGGGTGATCTTTCCCCCTAAGGGAGCAGGCAGTTAAGCAGGGCTTGGGAGGTTTAAGGTTAAGTCATTGTGATATTTTTCCATAGGGGGGTGTCTTACTACTTTCAGTTTTGGAAGAGGGAGCCCCCCACTGCTTAGGCCTTTGAGTACCTTGAGACTGTAGCCTAGGTGGTCTGCTGTTTCTGGGTTTGGACTGAGAAGGCCTGGAAGAGACAGGAAAGGACCAATTCTTAGAAGGTCAATGCCTACTAAATCTGGGCGACTGTACTTGAAGGAAATCTTTAACAGTTAGCATTGATTTAGTTTTTTCCTCCATCTTTTTAAGGACTTCTTCTGCTTTATTCCCAAACAGGCGGTCTTGGTTTAAGGGAGCATCCAGTAATTTAGCTTTAACATGATCTGGCAAATTTTGCTCCTTAAACCAAGCATGCCTTCTAAGAACAGACCCAGTGACAGCAGCCCTGCAAGATGCTTCTAAAGAGTCAAAACCACATTGCAAAGTATGTTTACCAACTTGTTCAGCAGGATGCATTAAATCCTGTAATTCTTTATTTTCAGCACAGTCAGGAATCAACATAGTTTTCTGTTTATGTAGCCCCATAATATGCTGCTGATACTTTAACATATGAAACTGGCAGTTTAAGGCCCTAATGGCCAAAGTAGCAGAAGTGTATACCTTCTTACCCCATCTGTCCAGTTCGCCAGTACTCAGTGAGATGCTTTCGCAGCCCCTGATACCCGCTACTTCAGATTCGCAGGCCTCTAGTGAGACCCATTCAGAGTCCGGTATGCCGCGAGATTCTTCTTCGACCATGTAACCTGCGGATGTCTCTACCTTGGATGGGTCCGGAGCCACTTTGACCTGGAATCTCTATCAGAGGGGGTAGGGTTTTTGGCAGTAGTAGCCTTAACGCCTTTAGGTCCTTGGGAAATGGTCTCTGGGTCCGCAGTAGGATTCTTGAAGAGGAACTTGTGAGAGTCAGGTACTCTAATACCCGTCAGGTTTCCTGGGAGCTGGAGGTAAAGTGTCTGGGGCCAGGCTAGACTGAGTAATCCTAGCTTTCCCAGCGAAAATGCTCCCTAAGAGTGTGCAAGGTTTCATCAAAAGAAAAATCTTCTGGAGGGGAAGCAGAGGGAATGGAGTCCTCTGCATCAGAATCCTCATAGGTAGATAAGGGCAAATCCTGGTAATCAGAAGAAACAGAAATTTCAGAATCTTGATCAGAAGAATCAGAAGGGAAATCAGTTCTAGGTCTCTTAGAAGGTGAAGGCTGGCTTCCCCTAAATAAAGTAATAAAGTCTTCAGCCATTCTTATCATTTGTTTTTTAGGCATATGGCCTGACCGTGCGGTTTGGACATCGGTTTTCTAGGTGTGGGTTGAGTTTCAGACCTTGAAGCAGAAGATGGCATCGGTCTGAAATGCAAGTCAGTAGGCCTGAATACACCCTCAGAAGCCAGTGCCTGCAAAGTGGCTCCGGACCCATCCAAGGTAGAGACATCCGCAGGTTCCATGGTCGAAGAAGCATCTCGTGGCATACCGGACTCCGAATGGGTCTCAGTAGAGGCCTGCAAATCTGCAGTAGCGGGTATTAGGGGCTGCGAAAGCACCTCACTGAGTACTGGCGAACTGGCGACTAGCTTAACGGAAGCGTCATCGGCAGCTTTGGACCTATGCCATCTGTCTCTGTCTTTATCTTTACGTATTTTTGGAATGTCGGTAGTTGGATGGCTTACCAAATCTATTTCTGGATACTTAAACAGAGTACCAAAATAATTTGCTGCAAAAATAAACCGACAACAAGGCACACAACTGACAGCGAGGGACGTCATGGTCTGGGCCTAAGCAAGGAATGCAGTACGAATGAAAATCTTTATGATGTATTTGCTTTCAACAGGTAATACAATTGTTAACTTTTACTGACATCGGTTTAGAGCAAGAAAAAGGATCCCCAATGAGGTACTTAGCTTTTTTGAAGACTTCGGTTCTGAAACTCGAAAACGAAAATTTCAGGAGTCGGCCGACCGACAACTGCTTCTTTTTTGGGCACCGCACGGCAAGAAAGACTGATGTACTGGCTTCGGCTGCATGTTTTATACCCCAGATGACCTGACGTTATCCGACGCAGGGATACAAGTCTTTGATATTCAGGCCAGCTGAGGGCTACCTGCAGGCAGATAACCCAAATGTAATGACTGCAACAGTGAAACACGAAGAACATCCCCTTTTTGAATGGAGACCTGGGGATAATAGTTTCAAACACATTAAAAAAGTACTCATTTTCCAGACACAGATGTAAACATACACAACATATTAGAAATTGTTACTAAAGAGATTGCAATTCCTTAATAAAATTCCTAATTTACAGCAAAAATGTAAACTACTGTGGAAGAGGCAAGAAAGCATTTCACTTTGTTGCTTAAAAGCAATTGTTTAATCACTGTTTGTCATTCCTACTGTATTAATAGGGCTGGTCCTTGGAAAGGTATTGGTACACTTTATACGAAGCTTTATTTGTAAAGTTATTTAATTTACAAATATGTTTAAGTTGAAGATTTTGGTATTGTTGTACATTTCTAGTTATGGTAGCACACTGATGAGGTGTTTTGTATACTGTGTGGGGTAATATTCTAAGGATACTGCTCTATGTCCTTTGTGGTCATCTACTGATGCTTTCCAGTAAGAGTGTAGACTCTTCTCTCTCTATTTATATCCACTTTAACTGCGATACCACAGGTGTAGTTTATATTGCTCTCTCTGCTAAAGGTGTCCGGGGTTCTACATAGGCAAAACTGGGTATATGAACACCTATACGACATCAAGAGAAATAAAGAAACTAGTGCACTTTCGAAACATGTGCAAGAGTTCCTCAGACACCAGTCTAAGTTCAGTATACTTGAAAAAATTACTCCAGGGGTGGGGGTGGGGGGGTTTGGCCTCTATTACCAGAAAAGAGGGAGGTGTTCTGGCAACTCATTTTTAGTTTACCATGTTTGAATGATCAAACTTCAACTGCCTGCTTACTGAAATTAAAAGCATTGTGTAGATAAAGTTTGTCCACATCTATTTATACATGCACATATATATTTTTCATTTATATTTTATGTTTTTAGATGAGATCACTATGTATGAGTGCAGATTGATTTATAATGCTGTTACAATATGCTTTTAGATAATGTATTTGTTAATAAGGTTGTGTTTTAAAGAACTTGTCCCTTTAAATTTAAGCTTTTAGAAGGGCTCAGATATTATGTGACAGTATATTGTGTGTTTAAAATTTGTATATAAAGCTTTGGTTAAGAAAAATTGTTTTAGCTGATGAAATTTTACAATATTAGAATGAAAGCGCCAATTCAGTTTCTTTTTGGAATAAAGTTGTGTTTGGATTTATCCTGCTATCGTCATGCTGGTTTACGAAAGAGCTCTGTTTGCATCTCTCCTGCTGCCTTTGTGTTGGTTTTGTAGTCAGTTTGTCTTTGTTTAGGATTTCTGCTTTACATTTCTTTGAAATATCGGAAGAAACCAAAATCACCAAGAGAAAACCAAACGTGAACAAAAGTATGACATGCAGACTCCGCATAAAAAGCACCCCAGCAGAAAATTGAACAAGAAAACACCTGCTGTGAGGCAACAATTTTACCAGCTGTGCCACACCTTTATGCCCAGTCACTTCAATTACTTCACAGCTTTGCAATCCCTCTTCTTATAACAGTGTAACAGTTGTTAATCTTAATGAATGGCTAGTACATATCATTGAGAGTTCCTTCTGGCTTACTCCTTTCTTCACAGGTTCTTTGTTGCATCACACAGAAAATTAGCTGTAAATATTTTGTGGAGCACATTTGGGGTGACAGCAAAGGACTCTGCTACATGATGTAGCAGGTTAAAAAATTCATGGTAGGCTTTGAAAAATTAATCCTTTGTACAGTTCTTCACTTTCTTCGTGCAGAATATGATGTTTTGTGGCTCCATTAAAGTTAAGAGTACAGTACTCTTGCTATTATTCATCCTTTAGAAACAAACCCAGGTATTCAGACAGAATCGCAGTGCTTGCAGAAAGGACTGTGGTAAAAAGGCTCTGTATGAATGGTAGTGCAAAAGCTGTTAGTCTAGTGACTAAACAAGTTTATAAGTGGAAAAATTACAATCCATCCCAGACAGTCTCTCTTTGTCGTCACATTATTTTTGGCTTTGTCTAAACTTCTTGTGCTACAAGATTGAGAAGTACTCTTTTAAGTGCCCTGTCCCTCTCCTTCATAACTCATGAACTACTGTAGGCCCTACATAATGCCCGAGGTAGTCATATTAAAAAAAAATCCTTGTTATGCTAACTTAGGAATCAATATAGTGAGTTAATGCTGCCATTTTCTGTTTCAGGGGTGCATGATTCAAAAGCCAGTGTCCTTTTCTTTTGTACACTATTTTTTTTACAATTATATATATTATCCCATATTATCCTTGGTGTTTAGTGGTGGTGCAGAGGACTAATATATTCTGTAAGTGGTGGGTGGATGCTGGGTTTAAATAACTGCTTTAAAGGCACTAAAAAGGGTTCAGAGTCTCCCTGGAGACTCGTGTTCCCTCCAACCCAAATCATTTTTTTTAAACAAGTGCCTTTAAAGGGATTTATGTTATTTGATCAAAGGTTAATTTGACTGAATCCCAAAACACTGATGACTGATTACTGCAAACTTATTTAAATAAAAACTCATTTGGCTGAAACACAACTGAGAGAAAACATTCTATACAATATAACAGTTTTATTTTGCGGGGCCCCCTCAGCACCCCCTCCCTTTACATAGCTGTGAAGAAAAGAAAAATATACCATACAGATACTGCCAATGCATAAGTACTCAGCTAGACTTACTTCCCTAATAACCCCTATAATCAGAAACGACACTTTCACATTATGTCTACAGACTTTTACACATTTCTATCAACTGAGATTCAGTCAAATGCGTTTTCAGTCAGTTGTCTTCAACCATTTGTGAATCAGTTAAATGAGCACTCAATCACATGATAGAAACCCCTTTAGAGCACATCCACATCTTGTAAGAGTGCCATTACATCATGTAGTTTAATATAATCCCTAATGGCTTGTATCCCCATCCCACATACTGTTTAAGTGTCATTAAGACACGATTTTTAAAGAGTTATTCCTGGCGTTTCTTGTTCCCCCTGAACCTAAGTGCCATTAAGGCATGCTTTTAAAGAGTAACCCTGTTTTTGGTCACGTCTATACTGTTTTACTACAGCTATAAATACTTGGATGTATTGGAGGTGGAGTCTCTAAGTACATTTACTTTGCATCCTGGGACTGTTAAGTTTATGTCATTGCAGCTCTTAGGGAATACTGCTGACCTTCATTGCTAGGGACTTCAACAGCGAACAGTTTTCATTCATTTCTTCTGTAATAAGTTATAAGATTTTTTTTGCCAGCCTTGGAATACATTTGGTGCCAATTAGTTGCTTTCTTGGTGTTTTGTTCTACAATAGTCTTCTGTTTCACTGCTATCAGCTTCTGACATGGTCTTACTTCTGCTTTTTTTATCTGCTTTCTAAATTTATAGTTTCTAAGGTAAATGTTTTTATGCCTTGGCTCTTTTTTTCTTCCTTTTTTTTTAAATATTTTTTTTCATTTCTTGTTAAAGATAAGCAGAAAATGACTGCAGTGCCTTTTTTTCCACTGCAAGTCAGACTTGGTGCACAGAGAAAAACGGCTACTAGTGAGATTTTGAAGACTGAGAAGGAATAAGAGTGTGCAACTGACTGTGACGTCTAGGCAGCCTGCACTAGTTTTCTCCTCTCAAGGAACATGCTAGGTTCATAGGTAATTAGAAATCTGACTGGTCAGTATTCTTAGTTTATATGCACACATACACACACTGTATGTATATTTCACACACACACACACACACACACACACACACACACACACACACACACACACTATAGATAAAATTATCACTGAAAAATATTCAGGTGGTTTAATGTTGGGTCTGCATAAGAAACTATGACTTCAAGTCACTAAATAGGGAGAAGATTCTGGTAGCCAACAAGCATTAAGTTGGTTATATTTGTATTTAACAGCATGCAGTCAGTAACAGCTGTTGACTACAGCATATGCCAGCGTTGAAGTGATCAACGCTGGCAGAACTGAAATATATATTTATGGGCAATATCTGAGTCCACCACATTGCCACTATTTATTACATTCTCCCTCAGAGTTGCACAGTGCACTCAAGTGAATCTTCCTTTTTCCAAGGCAGTCAAAACTTGTGAAGTGTCTCCTTTCTTCAAAGTCTAGCCACAGAGTCAGATTACAAAAGCACAGCTGAAGATTAGCTTATTCATTCCAAGTCATTTGGTAGATGGTCAGTGAAGTACAGGTGGTCCTACAACAAATGCGACAGTCTGCAACAGGAGCTGTGTGTTTCCACACACAGCACCACACAGTACATAACACCCCTAACCAACAGTCTATGGTTCACCACACAGGTGGTAAACCACCCAATGTTAGACAATTCATACACTATTAGATCCACATGTTGAAGAGCAGGCTGTCAATGTAAAGCACATGCTAAATACTTAGGTACTGATGGGTTTGACCTGTTGAAATCACAAAGCTGTGACACCGTCACTGAGCAATGTGACTTTATAAAGGTCTGATAAGCTTCAAAGATGTACATCTATGAACTGCAGTGGTAGAACAAATAATGAAACTTCACCACTGCCCCCCCCCCCCCCATACAGCATTTTGAACGTTGTCTGGTATTAGAAGATAACCATGTAAAACTGCAGGCAGAAACTTAGAGTCTAGTGTTCAAAATACCTATTAACAGCAGGTGCCTATTCTTTGCCTGCCATAGCAGAAAGTCATTTTCAGCAGTAAAACTGACACAGTATGCATGATGATGAAACACTTTACCAGTAAAAGAATGTTAACAATAACAGGCAAATGAATGATTAGGCTTCAGCACAAATCTGTTCTTAAAAAAACAAAAAGGTAGTGTGGTTTATACTTGGTGTTCATATGTTAGTTCATTCACAACTGTAACATTTTTTTTGTATCTTTCATTTTAACACCATAGTTCCCTATGGCATCCCTAACTAAGTGACTGTTCAATTGGTAAGGGCAGTGCAAGAGTCTGGTATACCCCACAATGAAGATATTAAGCTGTTGTCACTTGTTACTCATATTTTCATACAAAGAGAACTACATTTTATTGAGGGTCATGGTATCAAATGTCATGGCGAGAAGACAGAAAAATACATGGTCATTTTGTGAAACTTTAGAGAAAAATATAATTCTGGGTTTGTCTGCAGTGTAGTACACCACAGCATCAATGTAAACAATGTGAATGCATGGACTATTATCACTGTAAAAAAGTCATTTTACTGGTAACGTCTGTACCCTTTAAATAGCATTTTCTTTTCACAAGATATTTACATTTGCTTCTCTTATGCTTTTTGACTTTATTTTTCAGAAAATGTACTGCAGTGTAGTTGTGTTTAGTTTACTAATGTGCAACATTCCACAGCTCAGCAGTGTTAATTATTTAACAAACCAGTGCCAGCAGAGAGGAGCCTTTACTGTACTGCTCAAAGAAAGATCCCAGTAGAATCCTGCCCACTGCAGGCTACTGTTCTGCACTGATGCAGCGGTTATCATTGTCACCTCACAGCAAGAGGTTCTCCCATTCGATTCTTGGCTGGAGCGCCTTCTGTGTGGAGTCTGCATGTCCTCCCCACGGTCGACTGATGTTAAAAGACATGCAGGTAGGTGCGATCGTGAATGGGCGTGCCTTCTTTGAAGGTTGGGCATCGGGCTGGCAACTCGGCACCATAAAATCCACTGCCAATCATGAGTGGACCAGAGTTCCGCTGTGGCGACCCCTAACCGGGAAAAACCGAAAGACTTTATAACCTCAACAAACACAATGTCCATTACCTTCTTTAGTGTTTGTCATGTCTCTAACTTGCCACTGAATCTCAGTTGTGGCTGAAACAGGTCCCTGGATCAGCCAACCTACTTAGTTAGCAGAGATAAAAATTAATGCTACACTTAACCAATGAGAAAGTGCCTTGATATACTTGCACAATGACACATCCCTATAATGTAAGGAGACAAGCCATGTAATCTACAAAGACTTCAAAAACAGCTGAAGATAAGTTTTAAACTGCAAATTTGAAAGTAGAGGGTTAGGTACTTAACTTATAATTTGTTGAGGTGACAAGGCTCCCTGAACATACAATTTTACCACTTCAGAGTTTTGGTCCTTCTGCCATGAATTTTGGTTCTTTTTGTAATTTTCTGTTTACCCAACAATACGAAAATCAGACTTGGGGTGAGATTCCTAAGTTGCAGCTTTCTGCTACCGAGATAGTACAGTTGTTTACACTTACCATACATGTAGATGTTCGAGTGTATTCACTGTTGCAGTCCTAACCAATGGGTTATCCGGCTCCCGGTAGCCTTCGATCTGCCAGAATACCAAAGTTAAGTAAATATGACGTCGGCTGTCATCAGTTGTAAAGGATGTCAGTACGTCAGATACAAAAGGAGGCAGCCGACGTCACTTCCTCAGTCTTTCTTGCCATAACAGTCAGGAGCTCCCAAGAAAACAAGGCTTAGACCAAAAATAAAAGTATCTTTGGTAAATAAACCAGATTAAGCCCGCACCTTAGGAAAGGAGAACAGGAGAAGATCAAAAAAGGGGGAAGGAGGGAGGGAAACCAGGACTGCAACAGTGAATACACTTGAACATCTACATTTATGGTATGTGTACACAACAGTACTATGTTCATCGTATTCCACTGTTGCAGTCCTAACCAATGGGTTAATTACCAAAGCCTAGAGAAAAGGGAGGAGGCACCAACTGAATCAAGGATTGGAGAGAATACCCTGCAGAACAGCAGTGGCAAACCCTACCCTGGCTCTAGAAAACAAAGGCAAATTATAATGCTTTGTGAAAGTGTATACTGAAGACCATGTGGCAGTCTCTAAAATGTCTTTAGTAGGGACACCCCTTAAAAAGGCTGCAGAAGTGGAGGCTGCTCTTGTGGAGTGGGTCCTCACCCCTTGAGGAGGAACCTTGCCATGAAAGGAATAATAGAAAGTAATAAAGTGCGCAATCCATTTAGAAATGGTTTGCTTAGAAATAGCTTTGCCCTGGGCTCCAGGAGCAAAACTGACCAACAGCTGAGCTAATTTCTAAAGGTCTTTAGTCCTGTCCAGGTAAAACCTAAGATGTCTGTGCACATCAAGAGAATGCAGGATCCTTTCACCTCTATTTTGAGGATTAGGAAAGAAAGTAGGAAGGTGTATGGACTGAATAACAGTCAAGCTTGAAATCACCTTAGGCATAAAAGAGGGATTGGTTCTCAGAGAGACATGATCTGCACGGAAGATGAGAAAAGGCTCCACAGCCATCAAAGCTTGCAGCTCCAAAACTCTCCTTGTTGAAATTATAGCCAAGAGGAAGGCTGTTTTCCAAGAGGGAAACATTAAATCTGCAGTGGCAGCCGGCTCAAAAGGGGGAAGAGTGAGCTTCTCTAAAACAAAATTAAGGTCCCAGACTGGAGTAGGTGCTCTTCTGGGAGGTCTTAAGTTGCAAGCACCTCTGAGAAACATTTTCATCAGGGGATGAGAGAAAATGGGTTGTTCAAAAGAACAGTGAGCAAAAATAGCTGAAGCATGGATCTTGATAGAGGAAAAAGAAAGGCCACTTTGACGCAAATCAGCCAAGTATTCCAGGATCGGAGGAAGAGTAGGCTGAGAAGATGATTCCCCACTAGCCTGCATCCAATGAGAGAATCTTTCCCATTTGCCAGCGTAGGACTTCCTAGTGCTAGGCCTCCTGGCCTCACGAAGTACGTTAACCACCTGTTGGGAAAGGGAAGAAGAAACAGAATGATTCATACAATGAGCCATACTGCCAAATGGAGAGACTGAAGATGAGGATGCAGACGTTTTCCCCCTTCCTGAACCAAAAGATCTGGTTTCAGAGGAAGACGCCATGGAGGAAATTGGGAGAGACTGCGAAGCAGTGGATACTACTGCTGCCTGAGCTGTCTGGAGCTATGAAAATGGTCCTTGGTCTTTTGTCCCTCATCTTCAAAAATACTCTGGGAAGAAGAGGAAGAGGAGGGAAGCCATAAACTGAAAGTAGCGTCCAAGGGAAGGACAGAGCATCCACTTTCCAGGCCTTGCTGTGATGCTGTCTGGTGCAAAAAAGTGGCAGAAGGTGGTTGTCTGGGGAGGAGAAAAGATCCACCTGAGGGGTGCCCCAACGCTGAATGATGCTGTAAAAGACTGTTCTGTTCAGTTGCCACTCGTGAGGATCCAGGGTATGTCTGCTCAACTGGTCTGACAGAACATTGAGTCTCTCTGGAAGAAATTGAGCTAGGAGATGTAGGCCCAATGATGCCGCTGTGGACCATAGAATCATGCTCTGTCTGCACAGGGGATAAGAATAAGTACCTCCCTGTTTGTTGATGTACCACATGACTGTGGTGTTGTCTGTGTTGACAAGCAGAGTTCCTGGAGAAAGAAGATGCTTGAAAGCCAGTAAGGCCTGGTGAACTGCTATCAATGCCTTCAAATTTACGTGCAAGTGCATCTGCTGGGCATTCCAACATCCCTGTATGCATCTGCCATCCAGGTGAGCTCCCCAGGTGTAGTCTGACGCATCCATGGTCAGAACTTGAAAGGTGGGAGGTGGGCGGAAAGGCATGCCTTTGTTCTGTAGACATGCTGTCGCTCACCATAGAAACTCTGTCTGCAGACAAGGAAGCAGAGGAATTATCATATCCAGGTCCTGTGTGTGTTGACACCAAAGGTTCTTGAGGTACCATTGCAATTTCCTCATATGCAGGCTTGCATATGGAATCATGAGAATACAAGATGCCATGAATCCCAGAGCTTGCAGGTATTTCCTTGCAGGGAGCTGGGACAGGCTTGCCAAGTCCTTGAAGTAAACTGAAAGAGTTGTCTGGTTCTCCTGGGTGAAATATCATCTGGGCGGCTGTGTTCAGACTCGCTCCCAGGAATGTTATCTCCTTGGTCAGTACCATTTTTGATTTTTCCTCGTTGAGAGTGTAACCCAGGGAAGACAGAAGAGTCTTTATAAATTCCAAATCCCATAACAGCTGTTCCTGAGAATTTGCTTGAATTAGACAGTCGTCCAAGTATGGATAAATCTGAATTTTCATCTGCCTGCAAAAAGCAATGACTGGAGCCAGGCACTCTGTGAAAACTCTGGGAGCAGTAGATAAGCCAAAGGGCAGTGCAGAGAATTGATAATGTTGCTTGCCCACTCTGAAGCTAATGTACTGCCTGCAGCTTTCCCTGATAGGGATGTGCAAATAAGCTTCTTTGAGCTCCGAAGTTACCAGCCAGGAGTCCTTATCTAACATTGGTAGCAACTGATGCAGAGTGAGCATTTTGAACTTTGGAATTACCAAGAAGGAGTTCAGAATGGATAGATCTAGGATATATGCCAGGTGCCTTTTTTTTTTGGAACTAAGAAAAGTCTGTAAGAGAAGCCCTGGCCTACCTGCTGAGCAGGAACAGGTTCTATTGCCTCCAGATGTAACAGAGACAAAATTTGCTTTTCTACTTCTGCCCTTTGATTTGGAGGAATGTCCGGGAATCCTTTGGGCACTGGAAAGGTGTGGAAAGAAAACCTGTGTCCTAGCGATACAGTTCTGAATACCCATTTGTCGTCCGTGATGGTGGCCCAGACATTTGCAAAAATGGCCAACCTTCCCCCTAAAGGAAACTCTGGGCAAGCAGGGACAGGCAGAAGTTAGACAAAGTCATTGAGAATGCTTGGACTGAGATGCAGGCTTAGAACTTCCCGTCTTAGAAGTGGAAGCATGCCATTGCTTAGTCCTTTGAGGGGAAGCCCCATGCCCCCTAGAAAATTTGTAACCTCTAGTTCTAAAACGATTCTGTCTGCTGGTATAAGAAAACATCCAACTCTTAGAAGGGTAATTCCTGCTGAAGCGAGGAGGTTGAACTTGCAGAAAGTCTTTAACATCTTGCATAGACTTGGCCTTATCCTCCATCTACTTGAGCACTTCTTCTGCTTTGCTGCCAAAAAGACTCTCCTTGTGTAAAGGTACATCTAACAGTTTAGACTTGATGGGCTCTGGAAGGGGCTGTTCCCTGAGCCAAACATACTTTCTGATAACAGATCCAGTAGCTGCCGTCCTGCAGGAAGCTTCTAGAATGTCAAAGCCACAATGTAATGAATGCTTGTTGACAAGACTGGCAGAGTTCAGCAAACCCTGCATATCTTTACTCTCCGCCAAAAGAGGCACACTTGCAATCTTTGACTTAATAGTCTCCAAGGTGTGCTGCTGATACTTGTGCATATGAAAAAGGCAACTGGTAGACCTAATAGCAAGAGTGGCAGAGGTATAAACCTTTCTTCCCCACCTACCTAGATTCTTTATCGGAAGGAACAGGATTTTTGGTAACAGTGGCCTTGACCCCTTTAAGCCCTTGAGAAATAACCTCCGGATCAGCCAACAGATTCCTAAAAAGAAACAAATGAGAATCAGGAACTATAGTACCTGTCAAGTTTCCTGGGAGCAGGAGGAACAGAATTTGGAGTCAAGGAATTTTCCAGGAAAACATCATCAACCACTTCCAACACAGGAGTAATAACCAGAGGCTTCTGCTGAGGCAAATCCAAAAACTCCCTGATCCTTTTCTTAGATTGGAGGTAATCTTGACTTTCCCATTTAAAATGCTCCCTAAATGTATTTAAAGTATCAGCAAAAGAAAAATCTTCTGGAGGAGAAGAAGAAGGAATGGATTCCTCTGCATCAGAATCCTTAAAAGGAGAAAAAACCTGAGAAACATCTTCTTCATCAGCAGAAATGCTAGAAGTATCAGAACCTGAATAAGATAAAACTTCTGGAAAGAAATCTCTGCCCCTTTTTGAAGGAGGAGGCTGTGAGCCTCTAATAAGTGTCAAAAGGTCATTAGCCATTTTAACCATTTGCGAATGAGAGGAATAAGAGGAAGCTGGGGCCTGTTTCTTCACAGGCTTGCGACTGGAAGATTTACCTGTAAGTCGGAAGGACTCGGGAGGCTTGGCCACCACTGAAGTAGTGGTGGAGGCCGTCGGTATGTGCCTGC